>NC_052154.1:97024327-97236531 GCF_902713615.1 Scyliorhinus canicula
TATTTCTATGTATATATGCAAAATGCCTCAGTAAAAATATATTTTTAAAACAGTTACATGTTCATTAATCATCCATGTATCAAAAATAATAACAGTAAAATTAAAGAAAGGGGAAATAAGGGGATTATCAGGAAGGACCGTTACAGTATTAATATATTTTCCCCATGTCACCTCAGGTTCTTTTGTTAATCACCTTTGGGTTCTCGACCTTTTTGCCGGTGGGAACAGTTTCTCCTCAGTAGCTATGTCCAGACGCTTCATGATTTTGAACATGGTTACAAATCTCCACTCAACCTGTTCTTCTCTACGGAGAACTGTCCCAGCTTCTCCAATTCATCCATATCACTGAAGTCTCTCATCCTCGGAACAATTCTTTCCTAAAACCGTCACATCCTTTCCGTTGAGGCTGAACCAGTGTTTTCTGAAGGCTCATAACTTGCTTTTGTGATCTGTGCCCTATTTGTAAAACCCAGGATTCAGTATAATTAATCACTGCTTTCGCAACCTACCCTGTCACCTTCAATGATTTAATAATAATAAACTTTATCAGTGTCACAAGTCGGCTTACAATAACATTGCAATGAAGTTACTGTGAAAAGCCCCTAGTCGCCACATTCCGGCTCCTGTTCGGGTACACAGAGGGCAAATTCAGAATGTTCAATTCACCTAACAGCACGTCTTTCAGGACTTGTGGGAGGAAACCGGAGCACCCAGAGGAAACCCACGCAGACATGGGGAGGATGTGCAGATTCCGCACAGACAGTAACCCGAGGTCAGAATCGAACCCGGGCCCATGATTCGATAAGAAGATTGAGGGGAGATTTGATTGAGGTACAAAAGATTATAATAGGTTTCGATATGGGCTGGAATTCTCTTTTTCTATGGCAGCCCCGTCCACGGGATTCCCAAAGGCGTGGGGTGGCTTCAATGGGAAATCCCATCGAAAAGTGGCGGGAATAGAGAATCCCGCCACCATTGAGAAACGGGTGGCTGGGGGACCGGAGAATCCATCCCAATGTAGACAAAGAAAAATTGTTCCCATTAGCTGATTGTTGAAGGACTTGGGTTTTAGATTTAGAACAAAAGACTGGGAATGAGATGAATTAACTTTTGTGTATTGAGGGTTAATGACCTGCAATTCGTTGCCCATGACAGTGGTGGTCATGGATCAAAGATTCCAAAAGCAAATTGGATGGGCACTCGAGGGAACTAAACATTCAAGGCAACAGGGACAGAGTGGGGAATTTGGGCTGACTGAATTGTCACACTGAGAGCTGGCATGGACTCGATGGGCCACTTTGTCTCCTCCTGTGTCATAATGATTCAAAGATTCTCGTGGTCTGGATTGTCACCTAGTCAGGTTGGCTCAAGAGCTCTATAAAAATAGTGGGCATGCCCAGATTCCAGAATTCTCGCAACACCATTCCCAGGCTGAGAGACTTTCAGGTGGGCCTCCAAAGGGTACTGGGCTGCTTCCTGTTGGAAGCCCACATCCGGCACGCCAAACCTGACCGAGTCCATTGTGAGGATAGAGACGTCCTAGTCCTCTGCAATTCTCAGATTTGGGCCAGGAGTTTAAAAAATCATAGTTCACTGCATCCTCAAGGATCAAAGCTTATCTCTTGCCCTTGATGCCAAATTACCCATTTCCCATCTACCCCATCAGGTCCTTCATGCCAAACTTTACTTTCCCATCCGCCCTCTTCAGTCTCCTCATGCCTCCATGTTCTAGCACCTCCATGCCCATTGGCCCACTTGTACACTTTATAGAACCAATGAACACTACAGTGTAAAGTGGAATGTATAAAAACAGCTTTGAAAAAATGTCATCCAATCATCACTTTCCTCTACAAAAAAAGTCTGTGCAAGCTAATAAAAGTGTCTCACATTCAGGCCCTTTGAAGTTTCAAAAACCACATACACTTAGCAAATATTGCGAAATTGACTGCAGAGATCAAAGAGCCTGAGCTGTTAATCAAACAATGTTTCCTCTGGGGCACAGGTGTTCAGTTGATTTAATAGATGTCTGAGCTCTCAGCCAAGCTCATTATATATTCAGCAGCTCAGCCCCTGTCCTTCTGACATCATGAACTATGATTTCTTGATTAATCATGCTTCCAAATGTTCTGCACTCTCTCAATGATGACCTTAACCTTGGCGTCTGGGCGGCAACACAAGATGGGATCTTGTCAGTGGCTGCAGAAAGGCCTGACTATTAAATTCCACTGTCCAATCATTTTTCTTTAAGAAAAGTTAGGGCAGCACGGTAGCATAGTGGTTAGCACAGTTGTTTCACAGCTCCAGGGTCCCAAGTTCGATTCCAGGCTGGGCCACTGTCTGTGCGGAGTCTGCACGTTTTCCCCCTGTCTGCGTGGGTTTCCTCCGGGTGCTCCGGCTTCCTCCCACAGTCCAAAGATGTGCAGGTTAGGTGGATTGGCCATGCTGAATTGCCCCTTAGTGTCCAAAAAGGTTAAGTGTGGGGGGGCACTGGGTTACGGAGGACAGGATAGGTACGTGGGCTTGAGTAGGGTGCTCTTTGTAAGGGCCGGTGCAGACTCGATGGGCCAAATGGCCTTCTTCACTGTAGGAATTCTAATCATAAAAATCTGTCCCCGTATTATCTCAAACTACTTTTAGCATCCACCAACAGAACCTATTAGATACTGATAAATTCCCCTCTTCTTTCAATTAAACTGATAGCAAACATAAGAGAAAATACAAAATGAAAATACACATGTCACCGTATTATCAAATCAATCTTTAACACACTCCATATCCTCCTCACCTTTTGAAACCAAAGAAAAATGAATGAGGTTCCAGTATGAGAATGTCTGTGTTCTCCTACATCATGATAACAAGCTCAGTTGGCTGGATAGCTGATATGTCATGCAGAGCAAGTCCAGCAGCGCGGGTTCAATCCCCATACCAGCTGAGGTTATTAATGAAGGACCCACCTTCTCAACCTTGTCCCTCGCCCAAGGTGGGGGAATCCTCAGGTTAAATCACCACCAGTCAGCTCCCCCCTCAAAGGGGAAAGCAGCCTCTGGTCATCTGGGGCTATAGTGACTTTACAACCCAAGGCACCCCTCTCCAAGCACATCCAACAACATCTTTGGACAAGCAGTTATTTTTGTGAAGCAATCCGACAGCTGGTGACTTGCCTCCACCCATTTTATTTTGGATATATCCTTCCTTTCCAATATCTCTTTTATAATCGCGATATCAAGGACCAGCCTCTTTTCTGTGACACTCTTTGTTGAGTGGATATTGTCCCAGAGTGAACTGTTATCTATATAGCATTCTCTAGGTATATTGATGCTCAGCTGTCCCTTATACAGGAGATCCTCTAAAATATCTTATTTATCGCTTCTATCTGCGCAAGTGTTTCCGCAGCTAAGGTGCTTTTAACTACTCTTTATTTTCATTGATTCCAATGCTAATGGACAATGTTTAGTGTTCTTCCCACTAAAAATATAATTGATCCTGCTATACTTGAATCGCCATTGGGAAGGTTAGCATGTGAAGTGTCAATGAAAACCACTATTTTATCCCTCTGGGTCACCCAGGTCTGGGGATCTGAGCATACGTTCGTCTAAGCTTAATTTATTCAATATCTTATTTGCTTTAAGCACTTCCGAAAAATAGAATATTTCAGCATGGTGCTCAATTCTACTTCATCATAGCAAGCATCTGGTCTCGTTTGTGTGCATGACCAGTTTAATTGCCGGGTTAAGCTTCTCAACTGATCTATTTTTCCCTTGGCGCTGTGGCTTACTTGGTTCAAGTGCCTGTCCAGTAATCAGGAGATCTTGAGTTTAAATCTCAGCAGTGCTTCCTCCCATTTGGTCAGTGCATCACTTTAAATCAAATAGTCTTGAGTCTTCCTTCTGTGAGGATCTGGTCTGATTTATCACGATCCTATTAATATTCTCTCAGTAAGACTGTTAAGAGTATTGTGTGCAGTTCTGGAATCCACATTATAGGAAAGGGTGCAGAGGAGGTTTATCAGGATGTTGCCTGGGCTGGAGAGTTTTAGTTATGAAGAGAGATTGGATAGAGTGGGGTTGTTTCCTTGGAGCAAGGAGACTGAGGGGGAACATGATTGAGATTTCTAAAATTATGAGAGGCATGGATATAGACAGGGGGCACAGATTTACGGTAAGGGGCAGGAGGTTTAGAGGGGATGTGAGGGAAAGACTTTTCACCCAGAGGGTGGTGGGAGTTTGGAACTCATTGCCTGAAAGGCTGGTGGAGGCAGAGACCCTCATAACATTTAAGAAGTATTTAGATGCACACTTGCACTGCCAAGGCAGACAGGGCTATGGGCCAAGTGCTGGGAAATGGGATTAGAATAGTTAAGTGGTGGTTTCTGACTGGCGCAGACTCGATGGGCTGAATGGCCTTTTCTAAGTTGTATGACTCTATGACTTTTGAGTTAGGGTTATTCACAGTTTTAAAGAACAAAGAACAAAGAAAATTACAGCAGAGGAACAGGCCCTTCGGCCCTCCCACCCTGCGCCGATCCAGATCCTGTATCTAAACCTGTCGCCTATTTTCCAAGGATCTACTTCCCTCTGTTCCCTGCCCGTTATATATTTGTCTAGATGCATCTTAAATGATGCTATCGTGCCCACCTCTACCACCTCCGCTGGCAAAGCATTCCAGGCACCCACCACCCTCTGCGTAAAAAACTTTCCACGCACGTCTCCCTTAAACTTTCCCCCTCTCACCTTGAAATCATGACCCCTTGTAATTGACACCCCCACTCTTGGAAAAAGCTTGTTGCTATCCACCCTGTCCATACCTCTCATAATTTTGTAGATCTCAATCAGGTCCCCCCTCAACCTCCGTCTTTCCAACGACAACAATCCTAATCTACTCAATTTTTCTTCAAAGCTAGCACCCTCCATACCAGGCAACATCCTGGTGAACCTCCTCTGCACCGTCTCTAAAGCATCCACATCCTTCTGGTAATGTGGTGACCAGAACTGCATGCAGTATTTCAAATGTGGCCCAACCAATGTCCTATACAACTGTAACATGACCTGCCAACGTTTGTACTCAATACCCCGTCCGATGAAGGCAAGCATGCTGTATGCCTTCTTGACCACTCTATCGACCTGCGTTGCCACCTTCAGGGTACATGGACCTGAACTCCCAGATCTCTCTGTACATTAATTTTCCCCAAGACTCTTCCGTTGACCGTATAGTCTGCTCTTGAATCAGATCTTCCAAAATGCATCACCTCGCATTTGCCTGGATTGAACTCCATCTGCCATTTCTCTGCCCAACTCTCCAATCTATCTATATTTTGCTGTATTCTCTGACAGTCCCCCTAGCTATCTGCAACTCCACCAATCTTAGTATCATCTGCAAACTTGCTCATCAGAACACCTATACCTTCCTCCAGATCATTTATGTATATCACAAACAGCAGTGGTCCAAGCACGGATCCCTGTGGAACACCACTAGTCACCTTTCTCCATTTTGAGACACTCCCTTCCACCACTACTCTCTGTCTCCTGTTGCCCAGCCAGTTCTTTATCAATCTAGCTAGTACACCCTGAACCCCATGCGACTTCACTTTTTCCATCAATCTGCCATGGGAAACTTTATCAAACGCCTTACTGAAGTCCATGTATATGACATCTACAGCCCTTCCCTCATCCATTAACTTTGTCACTTCCTCAAAGAATTGTATTAGGTTTGTAAGACATGACCTTCCCTGCACAAAACCATGCTGCCTATAGAACATAGAACATAGAACAGTACAGCACAGAACAGGCCCTTCGGCCCTCAATGTTGTGCCGAGCCATGATCACCCTACTCAAACCCACGTATCCACCCTATACCCATAACCCAACAACCCCCCCCCCTTAACCTTACTTTAATTAGGACACTACGGGCAATTTAGCATGGCCAATCCACCTAACCCGCACATCTTTGGACTGTGGGAGGAAACCGGAGCACCCGGAGGAAACCCACGCACACAGGGGGAGGACGTGCAGACTCCACACAGACAGTGACCCAGCCGGGAATCGAACCTGGGACCCTGGAGCTGTGAAGCATTTATGCTAACCACTATGCTACCCTGCTGCCCCCAGATAAGTCTATCACCGATAAGTCTATTTTCTTCCAAATGTGAATAAATCCTATCCCTCAGTATCTTCTCCAACAGTTTGTCTACCACGGACGTCAAGCTCACAGGTCTATAATTCCCTGGATTATCCCTGCTACCCTTCTTAAACAAAGGGACAACATTAGCAATTCTCCAGTCCTCCGGGACCTCACCCGTGCTCAAGGATGCTGCAAAGATATCTGTTAAGGCCCCAGCTATTTCGACCCTTGCTTCCCTCAGTAACCTGGGAAATATCCCATCCAGACCTGAGGACTTGTCCACCTTAATGCCTTTTAGAATACCCAAAACCTCCCCCTTCCTTATGCCGACTTGACCTAGAGTATTTAAACATCCATCCCTAACCTCAACACCCGTCATGTCCCTCCCCTTGGTGAATACCGATGCAAAGTACTCATTAAGAATCTCGCCCATTTCCTCTGAGTCCACGCATAAATTCCCTGCTTTGTCTTTGAGTGGGCCATCCTTTCTCTAGTTACCCTCTTGCTCCTTACATACGAATAAAAGGCTTTGGGATTTTCCTTAACCCTGTTAGCCAAAGATATTTCATGACCCCTTTTAGCCCTCTTTATTGCGTGTTTGAGATTCGTCCTACTTTCCCAATATTCCTCCAAAGCTTCATCAGTTTTGAGTTGCCTCGATCCTATGTATGCTTCCTTTTTAATCCTAGCTAGTCTCACAATTCCATGGTTCCCTAATCTTGCCATTTCTATCTCTCATTTTCACAGGGACATGTCTGTCCTGCACTCTAATCAACCTTTCCTTAAAAGACTCCCACATTTCAAATGTGGATTTACCCTTAAACAGCTGCTCCCAATCCACATTCCCTAGCTCCTGCCGAATTTTGAAGTTGGGGGTGAATTAGGTGCGGGGAGTGGGCCCCGAGGCCGTCGTGAAGCTCGGCCGATTTCACGATGGCCATCCCGATTTTTATCGGGAGCGGAGAATACTGCCCTTGGTCTTTCCCCAATTTAGCACTCTTCCTTCAGGACCCCTCCTGTCCTTGTCCATGAGTATTCTGAAACTTACGGAATTGTGATCGCTATTCCCAAAGTAATCGCCGACTGAAACGTCAACCACCTGGCCGGAATCATTCCCCAATACCAGGTCCAGTATGGCTCCTTCCCGAGTTGGACTATTTACATACTACTCTAAAAAATTCTCCTGGATGCTCCTTACAAATTCTGCTACATCTACGCCTCCAACACTACATGAGTCCCATTCAATGTTGGGGGAGTTAAAATCTCCCATAACAACCACCCTATTGCTCCTACATTTTGTATAATCTGTCTACATATTTGTCCCTTTACTTCATGCTCGCTTTTGGGAGGCCTGTAGTCCCAACAATGTTACTGCACCCTTCCTATTTCTTAGCTCTACCCATATTGCTTCAGTGCTCGAATCCTCCATTGTGCCCTCCTTAATCACAGCTGTGATATTATCTCTGACTAGTAATGCAACTCCTCCACCCCTTTTACCTCCCTCTCTATCCCTCCTGAAGCATCTATACCCTGGGATATTTAGTTGCCAATCTTGCCCTTCCCTCAACCAAGTCTCAGTAATACCAATAACATCATATTCCCAGGTACTAATCCAAGCCCTAAATTCATCTGCCTTACCTGTTACACTTCTCGCATTAAAACAAATGCACCTCAGACCACCTGTCCCTTTGCATTCATCACCTCTTCCCTGTCTACTCTTCCCCTTAGTCACATTGAGTTTATTATTTAGTACCTTACTGGCTTTAGTTGCTGCTTCTTTACTGACCTCTAACTTCCTAATCTGGTTCCCATCCCCCTGCCACGTTAGTTTAAAACCTCCCCAACAGTGTTAGCAAAAGCACCGTCTTGATAAAGAGTCATCCAGACTCAAAACGTTTACTCCTTTCTCTCCCCACAGCTGCTGTCAGACCTCCTGAGATTGTCCGGTATGTTCTGTTTTGTTTTAGATTCCAGCATAATAATAATAATCTTTATTGTCACAAGTAGGTTTGCATTAACACTGCAATGAAGTTACTGTGAAAAGCCCCTAGTCGCCACACTCTGGCGCCTGTTCGGGTACACAGAGGGAGAACTCAGAATGTCCAATTCACCTAACCTGGACTGTGGGAGGAAACCAGAGCACCCAGAGGAAACCCACGCAGACACGGGGGGAACGTGCAGACTCTACACAGACAGTGGCCCAAGCCGGGAATCGAACCTGGGGCCCTGGCGCTGTGAAGCAACAGTGCTAACCATTGTGCTGCCGTACTGTGCCACAGCACCATGTGGGCAATGCCATAGCCACTGCTGGTACATATGAGGCCTCATGAGGTGCCTCCTTTACACCTCCCCATCCTCGGCCTGTTGGGCAGCCAGCTCTCCATCCTTATTGGCTGCCTCCTGTTCCTCATGGGGCAGGTTCCGCTGCTGCAGGGTTCCTGTAATGACTTAGGCCAGGCCTTTGAGATTGGCCAATTAGAATACGAGTTCCCTGATTAGTGCCCCAATCAGGGAACCCCTTTCTGTGTATATAACAGGGAGTGTCAGATCCTCGGCACTCCCGGTGTAGACAGCAGACTGAATGGACATGGTTGTTTAGCTGTTGGGTTTGTAAATGAAAGGAATTGTGGTGACGGGACTTCTGCCTCCATGGACATATTACAGTGGTGATGAGGAAAATGGAACGATCCAAAGGAACCTGTTCATTAGCAGCAGCTGCATATTGAGGGTAAGCCACTGACAGGCAAAATGCCTTTATTGGGAAAGTTGGACTGTTTTGGCCCTACAGTGGAAGGCTGGGCCCAATATGCAGAGCGGATGAAGCACTTCTACAGAGCAAACTATATCATTCTGGATGAAAAGCAACGGGTCAGTCTGCTGACCGCGTGTGGGCCAGCAGCCTTTGCCATTACTCGCAGTCTCACTTTTCCGAAGGCACCGGACACAAAAACTTTCCAGGAATTGACGGATTTAGTAAAAGAGCACTGTGACCCTAAGCCACCTCTGATCCTGCGAAGGTACCGGTTTTACTTAGCATTCCGAGACACTGGGGAGGCAGTTACTAACTTTTTAACAAGATTAAGGCGATTAGCCGAGGCTTGTGAATTTGGCCTGACGCTAAATGAGATGCTCCGAGACCGTTTGGTATGTGGAATAAATAATTTAGTCTGTTAGCAGAGGCCGAGCTGGATTGTAAACAAGCATTGCAGCTGGCTTTGTCCATGGGAAAAGCGGCAAGCGGAGCATGAGTTACAGGGTACTCCAATGGAGGTAGACACCCGTACCAGTAAAACTGAGTTAAGAGACTACCGCTGGGGGATAGGTAATTGCATAGCCATCCTCAGGAATGACACGGATACTAAGTTAACCAGGCCCACTCGCAGAAGCCCTCCCAAGCAAGGGAAAAGTAGGCCCAGACAGACGGCAGCCCCTGCAGCCTTTTGCCCGGCAAAATATTGTAGTTGTTGCCAGAGATCGGAGCAGAGAGGAGAAATAGAAGCCCAAAACCATCACCTTGGAGAAGGTCACATGGGCTGGGGGAATGCATTCCCCAGAAGCCCACCAACCTCCGACGAGGAACAACTAAATTGGTGTAACGATGGTGAAATCAAAACCCATTAAATTATCTATAAGGTTGAATGGACGTCCCACACTGATGGAAGCCGACACTGGAGCAGGCGTTTCCGTGATAGGGGAAACAATATTCAATAAAATTCGCACTGGACTCCAACCCTTATTCCTAACCAGGACATCGGCAAAACTGAGGACATACACAGGGGAACCACTGAGAGTGTTGGGCACAATGCAAATAACTGTAGCCTATGGAGAGCAACTGGTTAGGCTGCCTTTAATGGTAGTGAAAGGGGTGGGGCCAAGCTTATTGGGATGAAACTGGCGAAAAGAGATCCAGCTGGATTGGGTAAACATTTTCCAGCTAGAAAATGGCCGACTGAGCGAACTTCTGTGCAAATACCCAGAGGTTTTCCGAGAAGGACTCAGAACAATAACGGGAGCAAAGGCGACATTTCATGTAGATCCAGAGGCAGTCCCAAAATTCTACAAGGCCCAACCAGTACCCTTCACATTAAGGCAGAATGTCGATATGGAAATAAAACTATTGGAGCGTGAGGGAATAATAAAACCGGTCCAGTTTGCAGAGCGGCCAGTACCCGTGGTGCCTACCTTTAAGCCGGACGGCTCGATCCGTCTTCGTGGAGATTTCAAACAAACGATTAATCGCTACTCACAACTGGACAAATATCCAATTCCCCGGATTGAGGATTAATTTGCAAAGCTGGCTGGAGGACTCCTATTCTCAAAGCTGGATACGAGTGACACATATCGACAGCTGAAGCTGGATGAAGAGTCCCAGAAATTCTCAACGATAAACACCCTGAAAGGCCTTTTTCAGTGTACAAGATTACCCTTCAGGGTATCGTTAGCTTGTGCGATATTCCAGAGGGCAATGGAGAATATATTGCAAGGGCTACCACAAGTCGTCATTTACCTGGATGATATCCTCCTTACAGGAAAAACAAAGGCAGAACACCTGCAAAACCAGGAGGAAGTCCTTTGGAGGTTTTCAGCAGCAGGCTTGTGCCTAAAGAGGGAGAAACGTGTTTTCCTAGCACCTCAACTAACCTATCTGGGATACAAGGTTGACAAATCAGGGCTACACCCATTGGAGGATCGGGTGAGGGCGATTAAAGATGTCACGGCCCCCACCACAATCCAGGAGTTAAGGTTGTTTTTCGGACTGGTGACATATTATGGAAAGTTCATACAGAACAGAGCTTCCATCTTGGACCCCCTACACTAATTACTAAAAAAGGAGCAAGCCTGGGAGTGGTCCGCCCGCCAAGACAGGGCTTTCAAGAAGATAAAAGAACAGCGTTCCTCAGAACGTCTTGGCACACTACAACCCCAGGAAAGAGTTGATGCTCACGTGTGACGCGTCTCCAAATAGTGTTGGTGCAATTTTGGCACACTGAGTGCAAAACGGACAGGAACGACCTATAGTGTTTGCTTCCAGGACGCTGGCAGCAGCAGAACGAAAGCACTCCCAAATCGAAAAGGAAGGAATGGCTGTGATCTTTACGGTGAAGGAATTTCACCAGTACTTGTACGGGCGGAAATTCACTATAATTACAGACCACAAGCCATTGCTGGGTTTGTTGAAAGAAGACAAAGCGATGCCACCAATAGCTTCAGCCTGGATCCAACACTGGGCCCTGCTACTGGCGGCATACCAGTATCAACTGGAGAATCGACAAGGGACCCGGGTGGCAACTTCCGATGCACTAAGCAGGCCGCCATTACCGGACGTCCCGCCATTAGTACCCAAAATAGAGGAAACGGTAATGATGTTACATTTCCTGGACACCCTTCCAGTGGCCGCACAAAACATTCGTTTATGGACCCAAAGGGACCCGGTTTTATCAAAAATATGTCATGTGAGAGTACATAGAACATAGAACATTACAGCGCAGTACGGGCCCTTCGGCCCTCGATGTTGCGCCGACCTGTGAAACCATCTGAAGCCTATCTGACCTACACTATTCCATTTTCATCCATATGTCTATCCAGTGACCACTTAAATGCCCTTAAAGTTGGCGACTCTACTACTGTTGCAGGCAGGGCATTCCACACCCCTACTACTCTCTGAGTAAAGAAACTGCCTCTGACATCTGTCCTATATCTACCACCCCTTTAAGAACCTTAAGACCTTTAAGTACCTTGAAGAAATTAGAATTAGAATTAGAACAGTACAGCACAGAACAGGCCCTTCGGCCCTCGATGTTGTGCTGAGCAATGATCACCCTACTCAAGCCCATGTCTCCACCCTATACCAGTAACCCAACAACCCCCATTAACCTTATTTTTTAGGACACTAAGGGCAATTTAGCCTGTCCAATCCACCTAACCCGCACATCTTTGGACTGTGGGAGGAAACCGGAGCACCCGGAGAAAACCCACGCACACACGGGGAGGACGTGCAGACTCCGCACAGACAGTGACCCAGCCGGGAATCGAACCTGGGACCCTGGAGCTGTGAAGCATTGATGCTAACCACCATGCTGCCGTGCTGCCCCTAATGGATGTTTGAGCAATGTACCTTTAAGAAATGTAGCAGCTCATATTACTGAAGTGGTGTCAGAGGGGAGAGCTGAGCTGAGATCACTTCTGCTTTTTCTGCTTTTAGTTTCAGTTTGGGAAAGCAGCTGAAAAGTGCCTGGCTGGTTTGCTGTGAGCTGTTTTGAAAGGAGAAAGCCAGTTTTGAGAAAAGAGCTTGTGTGTGTCTGTATTTGCAGTAAGCTGGATCTACTGTGATCTTTGCCAGGAAAGACTATCTCTGAATCATTTGGGTGATTTAAACTCATAATAGTAATGTCTTTAACCTGATGTGTTTATGTTTGAAGTTGTTAAGTCCTTTGGAGGTTTGAAAGAACATTTTGAGGAATTATTTAGTGTATTATTTTAAGTAAGGGGTGTTAAGGGATCCAATGTTTATTTAAGAAGGTTAAGTTGAATTCATGGAATAAACATTGTTTTGTGTTTAAAAACCCACGTGTCCATAATTGTAATACCACACCTGGAAAACAAGCCGTGTGCTTCAAAAGCAACAATCCATTAAAGGGAGAGGTTGGTTGAACTCCATGATACATTTCGGGGTTCTGAAAACGCCGCTCCCATAACAGATAAAACACACGGTGCTAATTGGGGAGATGGAAACACCGGTCCAGGTGGAATTCCACCCTTACTTCTCATGAAAGTAAAAACAGACAGTAAAAGTTTGTACAAATATATAAAACTAAAAAGAGTGGCTCAGGTAAATATTGGTCCTTTAGAGGATGAGAAGGGAGATTTAATAATGGGAGATGAGGAAATGGCTGAGGAACTGAACAGGTTTTTTGGGTCGGTCTTCACAGTGGAAGACACAAATAACATGCCAGTGACTGATAGAAATGAGGCTATGACAGGTGAGGACCTGGAGAGGATTGTTATCACTAAGGAGGTAGTGATGGGCAAGCTAATGGGGCTAAAGGTAGACAAGTATCCTGGCCCTGATGGAATGTATCCCAGAGTGCTAAAAGAGATGGCTAGGGAAATTGCAAATGCACTAGTGATAAACAGGTTGCTTCCACTGGCAGGTGAAAGCAGAACTAGGGGCATAGCCTCAAAATAAGGGAAGTAGATTTAGGACTGAGTTTAGGAGGAACTTCTTCACCCAAAGGGTTGTGAATCTATGGAATTCCTTGCCCAGTGAAGCAGTTGAGACTCCTTAATTAAATGTTTTTAAGAGAGAGATAGATAGTTTTTTAAAGAATTAAGGGTTATAGTGTTCGGGCCGGAAAGTGGAACCGAGTCAACAAAAGATCAGCCATGATCTAATTGAATGGCGGAGCAGGCTCGATGGGCCAGATGGCCTACTCCTGCTCCTAGTTCTTATGGAGCTGAAGAGAGGTGATCACTGTGGAAGTTCGAGTAATAGTTCCAAGTCAAGGCCGTCGAGCCATACTGGCTGAACTACATCATGGGCACCCTGGAGTCTCCAAAATGAAGATGCTGGCCAGGAGCTATATCTGGTGGCCGGGCCTGGACACAGACATAGCGGCATTGGTAGGTCGGTGCCAAGAATGCCAACAAGGGCAGAAGGTGCCACCGGCAGCCCCACTGCACCCATGGGAATGGCCAGGTAGACCATGGCCGCGACTTCATGTCGCTTTTGCAGGCCCGCTTATGGGTTCACTGTTTTTTATAATAGTAGACGCCCATTCCAAGTGACTGGACATCTACATGAACTCTGCAACTTCAACAACTACCATGAAAAACTCCGCACCTCGCTCACAACTCATGGTATCCAGGAGGTGTTAGTTTCAGATAATGGATAGGGTTTCACCAGCTAGGACTTCACAAAATTTATGAAGTCGAATGGCATTTGGCACATAAGGACAGCACCATACCATCCGGCATCGAATGGTTTGGCGAAGAGAACCGTCCAGACCTTAAAAGTTGGGTTGAAGAAACAGTCAGCAGCATCATTGGGCACCAAACTGTCGCGCTGGCTATTTGACTATAGGACAACCCCACACTCCACAACGGGAATAGCACCAGCGAAGCTACTCAGGGGGAGACGACTCCGAACCCGGCTGAGTCTACTATTCCCAAATTTAGGCGTCAGAATAGAGCGACACCAAGACGTCCAATGCAGGGGCCATGACAACACTCGCCAGGAAAGGCAGTTCAATTCGGGTGAAAAGGCATGGGTCAGAAATTATGCGAATGGCCCCACATGGGTAGTAGGAACGGTCAACGCCAGGGCAGGACCTGTGTCGTATGAGATACAAGTGGGTAAACATGTAATAAAGAAACACCTGGACCAGGTGCGAGCCTCAGATTGGTTTCCTCCCCCGGAGCTGACTCAGACCAGCAGACCAAGGACCATGGAGAGTCCTCCCCGACAAACTATTCACTCCCCTCCGACACCACTGGTGAGGACATCGGACTCGGATTTGAACACCATGGATGCTGCCGCAGCTGTAGCCCTGCCGCCAGAGGAAAGGGGCGAACCGCTCCTCAGGCACTCACACCAGAAAAGAGGGGGGCCTAGCCGTTATACCCCCTATATCGGAGGTTGAAGTGGAGGATCCACACCCGGCGTAGAAACGAATCAGGAGACCCGTGAGTCACGAGGACCATGGGGGCTCCTCGGGCTTGGGGGGAGGGGGGGGGGGGAGAGGGGTGTAATGACTTAGGCCAGGCCTTTGAGATTGGCCAATTGGAATACGAGTTCCCTGATTAGCGGCCCAATCAGGGAACCCCTTTAGAACATAGAACATAGAACATAGAACACTACAGCGCAGTACGGGCCCTTCGGCCCTCGATGTTGCGCCGACCTGTGAAACCATCTGAAGCCTATCTGACCTACACTATTCCATTTTCATCCATATGTCTATCCAGTGACCACTTAAATGCCCTTAAAGTTGGCGAGTCTACTACTGTTGCAGGCAGGGCGTTCCACACCCCTACTACTCTCTGAGTAAAGAAACTGCCTCTGACATCTGTCCTATATCTCTCACCCCTCAATTTAAAGCTATGTCCCCTCGTGTTGGTCATCACCATCCGAGGAAAAAGACTCTCACTGTCCACCCTATCTAACCCTCTGACTATCTTATATGTCTCTATTAAGTCACCTCTCAGCCTTCTCCTCTCTAACGAAAACAACCTCAATTCCCTGAGCCTTTCCTCGTAAGACCTTCCCTCCATACCAGGCAACATCCTAGTAAATCTCCTCTGAACCCTTTCCAAAGCTACTTTCTGTATATATAACAGGGAGTGTCAGATCCTCTGCACTCCCAGTGTAGACAGCAGACTGAATGGTCACGGTTGTTCAGCTGTTGGGTTTGTATATAAAAGGAAATCTGATGACGGGATTTTTGCCTCAGTGGACTTATTACAGTCCCCCTCGAGCAGCTCCAGCTCGTACAGACTCGGCGCATCCCCCAGGGCTGCGCCAACTAGGATGAAGTCACCATTCCTGGTTGAATTCCGAAGTCCATTGCCTGCAAGAGGTGAAATAATAATAATAATAATCGCTTATTGTCACAAGTAGGCTTCAATGAAGTTACTGTGAAAAGCCCCGAGTCACCACATTCCGGCGCCTGTTCGGGGAGGCTGGTACGGGAATTGAACTCGCGCTGCTGCCTTGTTCTGCATTACAAGCCAGCTGTTCCCCTTATTTTTCTACTTCCCCTTATTTTGAGGCTATGCCCCCGAGTTCTGCTTTCACCTGCCAGTGGAAACAAGCTAACAAGCTAGCCGGGCTACACAGTGGCCCTGGTCTGCACTGCAGCCCTTGCCCTGCATTCCCCCTTCCCTGGTTGGATGCCCATACAGCTGGTGGCATTCTGCACAGCCTGGGGCCATGTTGCGGGGGGGGGGGGGGGGGGTCAGTGGGGTGCGCAGCAAGATGGCTGCCTTGCAGGCCACTGCAATAGTGATCCATGCTTGGACGTCCTGGTCCCTTGGTGAGTCACTCCGACCCCATCCCCTGGTCACCCCCAATCACCCCCCCGCTGGACCCGGGCCTGGCGGTGCCCCTCCCCCCCAGCCAGCCCTGCCAACGGCAGGACTTTCAGCTGGCACTCCATGGTTGCGCCTCTGCTTGACCTCCCTCCTCTCTCTCCCTCATCAGCCACGGTGCCTGTTTCCCAATTTTTAAAACCACAAGTGAAACACACCGTCAGTAATTCCTCCTGTCAAAAACAGAGCATTGCAAAGGCCCCAGAGAATACCGTATTGGGCTCGCTAATGATATGCAAACGGCATTTACGGTATGAATAATAATTTTTAAGAATGAGCAGAATAAGAGTGGTGTAATAGTCAGAAATTATTTTGGACTACAGGAAAGGAAAACTAAATGATTTCAGGCTAAAAATTGGATTTCACTGTTATTGGGGCCTAAGATTCATAGCCTGTCCTTGTTGGTGACCAGTACAATTCTTTCTGATCGGTTTGTAGACTGCACACAGATTTGGTACTGTCACCTCATTTCCATGGTTGTGTCATAGGGCTGAACTAGTGCGGCAGTGCTGGCTGTCTCTGTGTTCAACAAAGAGCCGATCAGTGTTCACTGATGGCACATGGTGCACGTCTGTCCCTCTTAAAGTATAACTGTATTACAGGAAGCTGCTGCTGAATATCCTTGCTGCAATCCTGAATAAGGAAACTAAGAATCAGGGCAGGGGGAGGCGTCTAGAGTTAGAAATGTGCCCTTGGAGGCCTTGCTGGTGGAGGTGGAGGGGTGCTATGGTCCAACACGGGCCCATGCCGGATACAGTGGTTCCCCCTGCTGCCTTACCGAGCCAAGGACCCAGGTTCAATTCTGGCCTTGGGTCTGTGCAGACTTTGATATATTCTTCCTGTTTCTGCGTGGGGTTTCCTCCGGGTGCTCCGGTTTCCTCCTTCATGCAAGTTTGGTGGATTGGCCAAAGAATAATGTGCAAGGTTACGAAAATATGGTGGGGTGTGGGCCTAGGTATAGTGCTCTTTCGGATGGTTGTTGCAGACTCAATGGGCCGAATGGCCTCCTTGTGCACTGTTGGGGTTTTTGATTCTACATGGGTTGAACAAGTCCTCAAGAACAATCCTCCCTCACAAGGGATGGGGAACAGGAGGCCAAGGAGGTCAATTCCTGGTGTCTGGGCCCGAGGACCTGGCAACAACACGCACAGATAGTCAAACTCAGTAAATGCACCTTCACATGACATTTCCTACTCTACTGTTCCACAAGCATTTCAATCTTGTTGATATACCACAACACTCCCCCAGCACCAATCCCTCACACTCATGCTGCACGTCTTGATGGAGGGGTGAGACACAGATGAGTCCTGCTGGAGGGGGCTCAGATCAGGATATTGATTGGGGCAGCAGCAGGCGAATGCTGATTAGGTTGTACAGCGAGGTGCTGGTTGTATTGTCTGCCCTGTCGGACTGTCAAGAGCATGAAAACATTCTGGCTCCAACTTGGCAGAGAACATCAAGCAGAGCCTTTTCCCTCTCCATTTTCCTGGCATGCAGCATCGAGGCACTACTATCCCTGTCCCCATGCCTGCGTAGCATTTATGGGCATGTCACCTGATCATCTGCCTTTTCTGTAGCAGAACTCCCTGCCAAATTTCGGAATTTGCCACAGCGCATTCAAAAATATTCCACAGTACTTCCCGAGGCTTTGCAATAGCAAAATTACTTCATTTGCAAGTCCCTATTAAATAATGCCAATGTAGATGAACATTTTATAGTTGATGTGCAAATTTCACGATTTCATAGAATTCCTATAGTGCAGAAGGAGGCCTTTCGGCCCATTGAGTCTGCACCGACCCTTTGAAAGACCATCATACCCAGGCCTACTCGTCCACTCTATCCCTGCAATCCCACCTAACTTGCATCTCTTTGGACACTAAGGTACAATTGATCATGGCCAATCCTCCTAACCTGAACATCTTTGGACTGTGGAAGCTAACCAGAGCACCCGGAGGGAACCCACGCAGACTCAAGGAGAAATTTCAAACTCCACACAGTCACCCAAGGCCGGAATTGAACCAGGGTCCCTGGTGCTATGAGGCAGCAGTACTTTGTTCCAGCCTTAGACATGTGCACCCTGTTGTAACTAGTGTTCTGCCCCCCCATCCCCCCTTCCCCCCAGGCCCATCTATCCCTCCTGTCTCTTCTTCCCTGTGGTTTCCCCCCTTCCCCACCTCCTCTCCCTTGTCCTTCTCCCCCACTCCTATCCCCCTGACCTAGTGTTTTGTCCCCCCCCCTTCTTCCAGACACTTCCTACCAGTGTGTTCCCCAGCATAGTGGTTCTCCTCCACCTCCCCCGTCCCCCCGCCCGGGAGCCTTGGCTCCTTTGATTTCCCTCCAATCTTACTGTTCTCCCCAAGTCCTTTATAATCTCCATAGCATTCCTCCTAATTAGGCTTCCCAAAACTCTCCACTCTCCCCAGCTATCTAATACCACAGTAAGAAGTCTTACAACACCAGGTTAAAGTCCAACAGGTTTGTTTCAAACACAAGCTTTCGGATCAACTTGATTGGCTGATTGCGGAAAATCAAAGTAAATGGTCTTGAAGGGAGGCAGCTGGCTCGTGGGGATGTCTTGAAGGAAGATCTGAATGACGGCACGCTGGCACAGTGGTTAGCACTGCTGCCTCACAGCACCAGGGACCTTGGTTCGATTCCGGCCTTGTCTGTGTGGAGTCTGCACGTTCTCCCCGTGTCTACGTGGGTTTCCTCCGGATGATCCGGTTTCCTCCCACAGTCCAAAGACGTGCAGGTTAAATAAGCTTAGGTTCGGTGGATTGGCCATGATCAATTGCGCTTAGTGTCCAGGGATGTACAGGTGAGGTGGGCTCAGGGGGATAAAGATGGAGTGTGGGCCCAAGCAGAGTGCACTTTCAGAGGATCAGTAGAGATTCGATGGGCCAAATGGCCTCCTTCTCCACTGCAGGGATTCTATGGATTCTATCTGATGGAGTTTCCTTGAATAGTAGAACAGGCTGTAGGAGCTAACCCTGTTCCGATATTGTCACATCGCACGTCTGTCTACTCGCCCTTGGTGGCAGGTTCACTGGAATCTGCAAGAGGTCACACTAATTCTGAGGGGTGTGTGAATGTTCAGGAGAGGGTAGGGTACACAAAGAACTAAACACTTGTCAAGCTTTGTAACAGCATTGCGCTATTTAAATCCAGTATAAATTGAATAGGATTAGAAATGGTCGATGCAGAGACTAAGCCTGCAGTGCACATGGAGGATGGGAGCTCAGCAGAATTTCACTGGCTTGGAGAAACGCTGACAGGAATCATGTTGGCACTTTCTTTATTTGAACAATGCTTTTCAGCAAATGTAAACATGGATCAACTTGGGCTCTGCTCAGAACTCATTACACAATTTGTTCATAGTTTATTGAAGACTCTGCTTCAAACTGAGAAGTGTGTGACCGGAAGAGGGTTGTCTCGCTACTGAACACTCCGGATCCTTGGGGTTCCAACAAGTGTCTCTGTTACCAGACTTCTATCAGCATTTCCCATGGTGAAGTCACAGGGGGATGGACTCGGGGCAGGGGAATGTCCTATTACAATTTCAAAATCCCACTTCAATCCACCTCAAGTCTCCCCAGGTGGGTGCAGAATTTTAATATATGAATGAGGCTGCTTGCCACAAATTTTAGCTTAACATCTAAACGGTGATAGGCTGGGTTTCCCCATGTCCATAGAATCCCTACAGTGCAGGAGGCCATTCGACCCATCGTGTTTGCACAATCCTCCAAAGGGGCTGGTTTAGCTCACTGGGCTAAATCGCTGGCTTTTAAAGCAGACCAAGCAGGCCAGCAGCACGGTTCGATTCCCGTACCAGCCGCGCCGGAATGTGGCGACTAGGGGCTTTTCACAGTAACTTCATTGAAGCCTACTCGTGACAATAAGCGATTTTCATTTTCATTTCAAAAGAGCACTCCACCTCGGCCCATTCCACTACCTATTCCCCACAAACCCACCTATCCTCCACATCTCTAACTCTAAAGGGCAATTTAGCATGGCCAATTCAGAGGTTGGCAGCGTTATGCGGTTACGGAGATTGGACGGAAGAGTGGGTGCAGACTCGAAGGGCAGAATGGCACTGTAAGGATTCTATGAATGTCGGCCTGGCTCAGAGGAGGCGTTTCTTAGTGGAGTTTTTCAGAGGCAGTTGTGAGGGTTTGTTTGAAAGGTGATCTTGAGTGAGTCTCAGAGGGTGATCCTGCAGGGGAGTGGGATCTCACAGTCTCGGAGGGGATCTCAAGGGAGTTTCTAGGAAGGTGGGTGGGGTGGGGGAATGTGGTGTTCAGGTCCGACTGCTCTGGAATCTGAAATGCTATCACAGTTGGCCTGTAGATACAAAGGTACAGAGGGCACCACAGTAGCACAGTAGTTAGCACAGTTGCTTCACAGGTTCAATTCCCGGCTTGGGTCACTGTCTGTGTGGAGTCTACACATTCTCCCCGTGTCTGCGTGGGTTTCCTCCGGGTGCTCCGGTTTCCTCCCTGATGAGACCATCAATTCACGCGACATGTGGTTAGAAGTGAACAGTGGTTTTAATCGTCTTACAACAGAGCCTGCCTGTGACGAGATGAACTCGAGATGAACTGGCAGCAGGCTCACAGCACTAATCTTTATACTTCCGGTTGGGGGAGGAGCCATGGGTGGAGCCCAGTACAAACTCCTCATCTCCCCCTATGGGCAGGGCCGCATGATTACACACAATCCGGTACAGAGTACAGGCTCAATACATGTGGTACAATACAGTGTGAATTACTGAGGTTTATAATTCACCACACTCCCACAGTCCGAAGATGTGCAGGTTAGGTGGATTGGCCATGCTAAATTGCCCCTTAGTGTCTAAAAACATTGGGTGGGCTTGCTGGGTTACAGGGAGTGTGGAGGTGTGGGTTTGGGTAGGGTGGTGACTCAATGGGCCAAATGGCCTCCTTCGGCACTGTAAATTCTGTGATAAATGCCTGGGACTCACACTTGGAGATTTCTTACGCTCCACACCAACACTTTCAGGAAGGATTTAGTAGTTTCTCATTCACGTTCAAGCTACGTGGCCATAAAGTGATGTTCGAGAACAGTTTTACTCAGTCAGTGATATTTCACTTCGCCCCAATCAACACCTTCCCACGCTGACACCACACTATTGTTTAAGGACTGGGTGGGGTCAGGTCAGTGGCAGCAATCTCTGGCAGTTTCTGCTGGAATCTTACTGTGTCAGATGGTTTCAGTTCTGTGGCTCCTCTTCTCACTCAACTTCCTGCTGATTGCTGTGTAATACTCACAAACCAACAGGACAGCAGAAATTCATCAGTGCTCAGTTCACAGAAAGGTACAAAGATAGAGAAACAGGGACAGAGAGCAGATGAGACAGAGAGAGAGATTGAGGGAGGAGAGGGAGATAGAATGATTGAAAGACGGAGAAAGAGAGAGAGAGAAAGATTGATGGAGAGAGAGAAAGATTGGGGGACAGAAAGAGAGAGACAAAGGACGGGATTCTCCCGTACCCGGCAGGGCAGGGGGTCCCGGTGGGACGGAGTGGCGTGAACCACTCCGGTGTCGGCCCGCTCCAAAGATGCGGAATCCTCCGCACCTTCAGGGGCTAGGCCGGCGGTGGAGTGGTTTGCGCCCCGCCGGCCGGCGTGGAAGGCCTTTGGCGCCACGTCGGCCGGGGCCGAAGGGACTTTGCCGGTCGGTGCGGGTTCGCGCATGTGCGGGAGCATCAGCATCTGCTGACGTCATCTCCGTGCATGCGCGGGGGGTTCACCTTCGCGCCGGCCATCGCAGAGGCTTACACGGCCGGCACGTAGGAATAGAGTGGCCCCACGGCACAGGCCCGCCCGCGGATCGGTGGGCCCCGATTGCGGGCCAGGCCACCGTGGGGGCACCCCTCGGGGCCAGATCGCCCCGCGCCCCCAAGGAGTCCGGAGCCCGTTCGCACCGCCTGCTCCCGCCGGTAAGGGACCTAGTCCAATCTACGCCAGCGGGACCTGCATAGAACGAGCGGGACTTCGGCCCATCGCGGGTCGGAGAATTGCTGGGGGGGGGGGCGCTGCGAGCGACCGCCGACCGGCGCGGCGCGATTCCCACCCCCGCCAAATCTCAGGCGCCGGAGAATTCGGCAGCCAGCGGGGGCAGGATTCACGCCGCCCCCCCCCAGCGATTCTCCGACCCGGCGGGGGGTCGGAGAATCCCACCCAAAGTTTGAGAAAACAGAGAGAGAGAGATTGAGGGTGAGAGAGAGAGAGATTTAGCTATGAGGAGACGTTGAATAAATTCTGTTTGTTCTCACTGGAACGATGGAGGTTGAGGGGGCGTCCTGATAGAGGTCTACAAAATTATGAGGGCATAATTTCCAGGGTAGAGGTGTCAATTACTAGGGGGCATAGGTTTAAGGTGTGAGGGGCAAGGCTTAAGAGGAGATGTATGGGTGCCTGGAACTCGCTGCCAGAGGAGGTGGTGGAAGCAGAGACGATAGTGACGTTTCAGGGGCACCTTGATAAATACATGAATAGGATGTGAATAGAGGGATACGGACCCAGGAAGTGTAGAAGATTTTAGTTTAGACGAGCAGCATGGTCGGCACAGGCTTGGAGGGCTGAAGGGCCTGTTCCTGTGCTGTACCTTTCTTTGTTCTTTGAGAGAGAGAGAAAGATTGGGCATGTAGAGATAAAGAGAAAGATTGAGGAGATTAGAAAGAGAGAGAGATTGAGGGACAGAGGGAACGATTGAGGAGGTAGGGAGGGAGAAAACGATTGAGGAGACAGAATGAGAGACAGATTGAGGAGAGAGAGAGAGAAGAGAAAGATTGAGGGATAGAGAGAGAACGATTAAGGAGGCAAAGTGAGAAAGACTGAGGAAACAGAGGAGAGAAAGATTGACGGTACAGAGTGTGGTAGTCACCACTGTTGTATTATATTATATAGACTGCACTGCATATGAGGGTATTACGGTAAGGCCCCTGCCTGCTGGCTCTGCCCAGTAGGTGGAGTATAAATGTGTGGGCTCTCCGAACTGCAGCCATTTCGGCAGCAGCTGTGGGAGGCCACACATCTCTGCGTAATAAAGCCTCGATTACTCTCTACTCTTGTCTCGTCGTAATTGATAGTGCATCAATTTATTACGCTGAGATTTTAAAACGATGGATCTCCGCATCAAGCCTGATCACCTGCACCCTCAAGCAGACAACGCCAAGTCAGCCTTTACCCATTGGCTAGCTTGCTTCGAGGCATACATAGGATCTGCGACTGAGCCACCCTCAGAGGCACAGAAGCTCCAGATCCTCTACACGCGGCTGAGCTCGGACATCTTCCCCCTCATCCAGGACACGGCGACGTACGCTGAGGCCATGGTGCAACTGAAGAAGAACTACACGCAGCAGACCAACAAGTTCTACCCCAGGCACCTCACTGAGAGCTTCATCCACCCCGATACGGTAAGGCGCTGCTCCCTCACGGTCCACCCCACCAACCAGAGAATCTCCCTGGCCTCCAGATCCCACTCCGTGGCGATCCGGGGGTACTGCACTGCCACCTTCACTATCCAGGGCGTAGAGTTCAGCGGCTTCTGCCTCTACATCATCCCCAACCTCTGCGCTGCCTTGCTACTCGGCCAGTGCAACCTCCAGAGCCGAACATTGAAATTTGGCAGGCCCCTACCACCCCTTACTGTTTGCGAACCTCACACCGGACTGCAAACCCGTCGCCACCAGGAGCAGATGGTACTGTGCCCAGGACAGGACCTTCATCAAGTCTGGGGTCCAGCGGCTGCTACGGGAAGGTATTATTGAGGCCAGCAACAGCCCCTGGAGAGCCCAAGTGGTAGTGGTAAAAACTGGGGAGAAAAAGAGGATGCTCGTTGACTACAGTCAGACCATCAACCGGTACACGCAGCTCAACGCATACCCCCTCCCACGCATATCTGATATGGTCAATCAGATTGCACAGTACCGGGTCTTCACGACAGTAGACCTGAAATCTGCCTACCACCAGTTCCCCATTCGCAAGGTGGACCGCCAGTACACCATGTTTGAGGCGGACGGCCGCCTTTACCATTTCCTTAGGGTTCCCTTCGGCGTCACCAACGGGTCTTCCAACGGGAGATGGACCGAATGGTTGACCGGTACGGACTGCGGGCCACTTTACCGTACCTGGACAACGCCACCATCTGCGGCCACGACCAGAAGGACCACAACGCTAACCTTTCCAAATTCCTCCACACCGCCAAACTCCTTAACCTAACCTACAACCAGGAGAAGTGTGTGTTCAGCACGGACCGATTAACCATCCTCGGCTATGTGGTCCAGAACGGAGTCCGAGGGCCTGACCCCGATCGCATGCGCCCCCTCATGGAACTCACTCTCCCCCACTGCCCCAAGGCCCTCAAGGGATGCCTGGGGTTTTTTCGTACTACGCCCAGTGGGTCCCAAACTATGCGGACAAGGCCCGTCCACTCATTCAATCCACCGCTTTCCCACTGACGGCCAAGGCTCACCAGGCCTTCAACCATATCAACGCCGACATCGCCACGGCCGCGATGCACGCGGTCAACGAGATGCTCCCCTTTCAAGTCGAGAGCGATGCATCAAACGTTGCTCTGGCCGCCACCCTCAACCAGGCAGGCAGGCCCGTGGCATTATTTTCCCGCACCCTCCATGCCTCTGAAATTCGGCACTCCTCCATCGAAAAGAAGGCCCAGGCCATTGTAGAAGCTGTGTGACATTGGAGGCATTACCTGGCCGGCAGGAGATTCACTCTCCTCACTGACCAACGGTCGGTTGCCTTCATGTTTAACAACACACACCGGGGTAAGATCAAAAACGATAAGATCTTGAGGTGGAGGATCGAGCTCACCACCTACAATTACGAGATTTTGTATCGCCCCGATAAGCTCAATGACCCACCCGATGTGTGATCCCGAGGTACATGTGCCAGCGCACAAGTGGACCGACTCCACACCCTGCATGACAACCTCTGTCACCCAGGGGTCACCCGCTTTTATCACTTCATAAAGGCCCGCAATCTGCCCTACTCCAGGAAGTCAGGGCTATCACCAGAGACTGCCAGGTCTGCACGGAGTGTAAACCGCACTTCTACCAGCCAGACCGTGAGCCTCCCGGAGGTTAAGGCCTCCCGCCCCTTTGAATGCCTCAGCGTGGACTTCAAAGGACCCCTCCCCTCCACCGACCACAACACGTATTTCGTCAATGTGGTCGACGAGTGCTCAAGATTCCCCTTCGCCATCCCATGCCCCGACATGATGTCTGCCACCTTCAGCAAAGCCCTCAACACCATCTTAGCTCTGTTCAGTTTCCCCGCCTACCTCCACAGCGGCCGGGGATCCTCATTCATGAGCGATGAGCTGCGCCAGTTCCTGCTCAACAGGGGCATTGCCTCGAGCAGGACGACCAGCTACAACCCCCGGGGAAACGGGCAGGTGGAGCGGGAGAATGGGGTGGTCTGCAAGGTCATCCAGCTGGCCGTACGGTCCAGGAATCTCCCGGCCTCCCGCTGGCAGGAGGTCCTCCCCGACGCCCTTGACTCCATTCGGTCGCTCCTGTGCACTGCGACTAATGAAACTCCCCATAAACGTCTCTTTGCCTTCCCTAGTAAGTCCACCTCCGGGATTCGCTCCCAACATGGCTGGCAGCTCCAAGACACGTTCTCCTCCGTAAGCACGTGCGGCTACGCAAGGCGGACCCATTGGTTGAGAGGGTGCAGCTACTCCATGCGACCCCGCAGTATGCCTACGTAGCGTACCCCGACAGCCGCCAAGACACAGTCTCCCTCAGGGACCTGGCACCAGCTGGGTCCCCACACACACCCCCCCCCCCTCTCTGCCCTGGCACCACCCTCCCTTTCCCCGGCGCATCCCGTCAAAGCCCCCGCTCCAGGATGATCCGCCCTCCCCTTGGTCCCACCCGGGGATGAAGAGGATGTCGACACGCTCCTGGAGTCACCGATGACCGAACTGACGCCTGACTCGCCACCAACACTGCGGCGCTTGGATCGCCGGATCAAGGCGCCCGATCGTCTAAATTTGTAACCTCCTCTGAAATTTTAATGACAACCTGTATGTACTGTATATACTCGCGTAACATGCGACTTTTGAGCACCTAATTTGAAGCCTAAATTTCGGGGGTCGCATGATACGCGAGGTACAAAAATCGCGGGTGTGAAATGCTGGCCAAGATAAGTCACATAGCATCCAGCTGGCTTTACTAGCGTCGTTCAGCCACTTGCCGTTTCCATTCATAAAAACAAACCCATAAAAACATGAAATGGAAACGTCAAGTGGCTGAACATCCTCCCATCAGAATGCTGTGGTCAAAATCTGAAGAGTAGTATTCTGATTGGAAGATGGGAAGAGTGGATTCTGCTGTGAAAGCTGTTCGCGATTCGAACAGCTTTTCAGCTGGCTTTACTAGCGTGGTTCAGCCACTTGCCGTTTCCATTCATAAAAACATGAATGGAAACGTCAAGTGGCTGAACATCTTCCCATCAGAATACTACTCTTCAGATTTTGACCACAGCATTCTGATGGGAAGATGTTCAGCCACTTGACGTTTCCATTCATGTTTTTATGAATGGAAACGGCAAGTGGCTGAACAACGCTAGTAAAGCCAGCTGGAAAGCTGTTCGAATCGCGAACAGCTTTCACAGCAGAATCCACTCTGCAGAAACCACAGACAATGATACCATTTGGAAGTTTTAGTTTCCAAAAAAGTCACTCGCATGATACATGGGGTATACCATAAAATCATGTTTTGGGGACGAAAATTTAGGGGTCGCATGATACGTGAGATCGAAGGATACGCGAGTATATACGGTAAATAGTTTTCCACCACTCCTGCTGGACTCATTTTTAACAGGGGGTGAATGTGGTAGTCACCACTGTTGTATTGCGTATACTGCACACGAGGGTATTACGGTAAGGCCCCTGTACTACAGGTACGGGGTAGATCCCTGACTGCTGGCTCCACCCAATAGGCGGAGTATAAATGTGTGGACTCTCCGAGCTGCAGCCATTTCAGCAGCAGCTGCAGGAGGCTCCACATCTCTTTGTAATAAAGCCTCGATTACTCTCTACTCTCGTCTCGTCGTAATTGATAGTGCATCACAGAGAGAGAAAGATTGAGGCGAGAGAGAAAGATTGAGGAGAGAGAGAAGGATTGGGGAGACAGAGAGAGAGAAAGATTGAAGGAGAGAGAGAGACAAAGATTGAGGAGGCAAAGAGAGAGATTGAAAAAACAGAGGAGAGAAAGATTGAGGAGACAGAGAGATCAAGGAACAGAGAGAGAGAGAAGGATTGAGGAGACAGAGGAGAGAAAGATTGAGGGAGACAGTAAAAGATTGAGGGTCAGAGAGAGAGAGGGAGAGAGATTGAGAAGACAGGGAGAAAGAAAGATTGAGGAGACAGAAAGATCAAGGGACAAGAGAGAGAGAGAAAGATTAAAGGAGAGAGAGAGAAAGAGAGAAAGATTGTGGAGGATAAGAGAGAAAGCGAGAAAGATTGAGGTGACAGAGATTTGGAGGAACAGAGGAGAGAAAGATTGAGGAGACAGAGTGAGAGAAAATAGATTGAGGATAGAATGAAAGATTGAGGAGAGAGAGAAAGATTGAGGAGACAGAGAGAGATCGAGGGATGGAGAGAGAGAGAGAGAGAGAAGGATTGAGGAGACAGAGAGAAAGGTTGAGGAGGCAGAGGAAAGAAAAATTGAGGGCACAGAGAGAAAAATGAAGGGACAGAGAGAGAAGAGAAAGAGAGTGAGATAGAGAGAGAGTTAAAAGAGAAAAATTGAGGAGAGAGAGAAATTGAGGAGAGAGAGAGAAAGAGAGAAAGGTAAAGGGAAAGAGAGAGACTTGCAGAGAGAGAGAGAGGGTGGTCTCGCATGACATATGAGTTGTTTTCAGAAAGTCTGCTGTGTAGATTTGGACCAGTTCATCTGTGCCAAAGACAATAAAGCAATCCAAGGGCTTTTGCAGCGGGTCCAGTTTGAGACAGGACCGTGGTTCAGTCAGTAGTCACTCACGTCTCTGAGCCAGGAGGTTCTGGCTTCAAGGCCCACTGTTGGGACTTCAGCACAAAAATCAAGATTGATACGCGAGTTCAGTACTGTGGAAGGGCTGCATTGTCAGAGGTACTGTCTTTCTGATGCGATGTTAATCCGAGGTTTGATCAGGTGGATGTAAAATATTTCATGGCAGTATTTTGATGATGAGCAGGAAGAATTTTCCCTTTTGTCTTGGCCAATATTTATCCTCCATTAAGTCTAATCATAATCCCATTGATGTTGGTGGAGTTCGCTGTAATGGCTGTATTTCAGATGTACTGAATTGGCTGAAAAGCACTTTAAAAAGTCTGGTGGCTGTGAAGGGTGCTAAATGTAGAGGACGAGAAAGACAGAATGAGAGACCGAGAGAGGGAGAGGGAGAGAGAAAACGAGACAGAGAGAGAAAAGCAGCGGACGGCAGAAAGAGACAGAGAGAGGAAGAGATAGAGAGAGAGAGACATAGGAGAGGGAGAAAGAGAGAGAACGAAAGACAGAGAGAGACAGGCAGAAGATGACAGAAAGAGACAGAGAGAGGAAGAGAGACAGAGGGAGAGAGAACGAGAGAAAGAGGCAGAGGATGACAGAATGAGACAGAGAGAGAAAGAGATATAGAGAGAGTGAGAGAGACAGGGGGAGAGAGACAGAGAAAGTGAGAGAGAGATAGGCAGAGGATGACAGAGAGAGGAAGAGATAGATAGAGAGAGAGAGAGACAGAGAAAGAAAGAGGGAAGAGAGTGAGAAAGAGAGGGAGAGTCAGAGAGAGATGAACATAGACAGGGAGAGAGAGGGAGAACAAGAGACAGATGCAGTGGGAGACAGAGAGGGGAACAGAGGGAGAGAGAGAAAAAGAAATACAGAGAGGCAGAGAGACAGAGAGGGGAAGAGAGATAAAGAGAGGTAAGAAAGGGAGAGAGGGAGAGGACAGAAAAAGAGAGACACAAGAGGGAAAATAAGTGAGAGAGAGAGAGAGAGAGAGAGAAAAAATTGAGGCAAAGCAAAATAGTGAGGGACAGGAGAAGGAAAGGATGACAGAGAGAGAGAGAGAGAGAGATACAGGCCAAGCACAGACTGAGCGTTTGAGTGTTGAGATTTGACCTGTAGTAACCCACTGCTGATTTCATGGACCAAGGCTAGGGTACAGCCTTGAACGTGAGTTGGATGCTGGTTATCTGCTGTAAACATCTATTTGGTGTACACTCCGCCTTCCAACAGAGAAAGAGCTTGGCGTCACAGCCTGACCACAAGTCACCCAGGAGTCAGCAGCACTGCTCACTGCAAAGTGCCTGCAAGGGCCAGAGAGACAGGGCAAGTGGGAAGGACTGGCTTGTGGGCATCAGAGGGTTACGCTCCAGGTCATCCAAAGAATCGACTCGTTCAACCGTGACTTCACTGAAGCAGGAAACCTCAGCAGAGTAAGTAAATCAATAGTTGGAATTCCCTGGGAATGGGGAGGAAGGAACCCCCACTGGGAGAAAGGAGGTGGGGAGGGGGGGGGGGGGGGGGAAGTGGGCAGCTTCTCCAGTTAACAAGACAAGCCTTTCACTGAGGACAATGGCAAGGCTGCTGGCTATTGTAGTCTCTGTTGCCTGCGGAGCATTACTGCTTGATTTAAAAGGAGGTTAAACTCTGTTATTGTAGGATAGCCATAGAATTGGAGTTGAAAGGATCATGTCAGGTTATTGGCATTTCCAGAGTTACCATTGAAGCAGATTTCATTTAAATACTCTCACAAGGGGATACTAATGGGGATTATTTGGAGTAGTGTGTTGAAGTTGGCAGGATGGTGGTGGTGGTGGGGGGCGGGGGGGGGGGGGGGGGGGGGGTTGCGGTGATTGCAGGTTACAGTTAAAGCAGGAAGTGTTAACTCTTTCAGCAAACTCTCCATTCTTTTTCCTCGTTGGTCAGGAAAGCTGAACTGGGGAACATTTGAGGTTTGCTCGATATTCTCTCCGACACTGGCAATGCCAGCCAACTTGTATGGCAGTTTAAATGAAGCAATCAAGACGAGGCCCATCACATATTGGAGAGTTGGACATGAAGGGAAAGGCGTCCGTGATCAGAATGTGCAATGCGCACCTGCATCCAATCTTCCCCTTGCAGGTTTTTATAAATCAACGGTCGCGATTCTCCCACAAAGGAACAAAGTCCCCGAGCGAACATGTTTAGCCACATGTTTTCTGGTGCTCGCAGTGCCCAGAAACACATGGGGCTGGATTCACTGTTTTTGAGGCTAAGTGTTAGTGCCAGTGGAGGAACTGTGGCGTTTTATGACCAAAGAATCGGCGCCGACCCCTGACCGACCCTGTGACCGGTGAGGGACTAGCAGCCGCTCGGAGTAACCCCGGTTCTCACAAAATAAACACCTGGAAAATGGGCGTGTCCGTGGCCACGCATGTGCACAGTCACGACCTGGAGAAGGTCGCGCTGTAAAACATGGTGCTGGCCATGTGTGGACCCGACGTGCCAGATAGTGCCCCCCGGCCACCCCAGTCCCCCCAGCTATCGCGGAAGCCCCCCCCCCCGGCCATCAGAGCGGATCCCGCCCGACTGTGGCGTCGCTGGACACAGTCAGCAGCCACCACCCCGATTCCCGACTGCTGAGACCAAACGTCAACCGCGTGGTCGGGAACTCGGCCCATCGGAGGCGGAGCATCGGGGAAGGACCTTCAGGTGACACGCTAACGCCATTCCGCGATGAGCCATTTCGGAGTGGGCAGAGAACACAAAACCTACGTCGGCATCGCCCCCGATTTCGGCGTCAGCCAGGATTCTCCACCCTATCACCGATTATGAAATCGGCATCGGGGAATGGTGAATCCCGCCCATGGTGATTCAATGCAACTCGTGTTGAATAAGGGGCCTGTACGTGGAACGTGCGGCCGAGCACACACATAGCCCCGTTTTGTACAGAGGGGAGCTGCGCCAGCCGGAACTTCCCAGTGTAGCGCGAGATCGGGACACCAATTTTAAATGTTGTCCTGATTTCCGAGGCCCCCAAAATGATACCCGATCTCCCCCCACCAGCCAGAATGCACTATGGGACGGCACCTGGTCCTTTCCCACGCATCCCTCAAGACCCACACCGGGTACAATCGGCCTAATCACACGCGTGCAAAAAATGCCAGGTTGGCAGCGCCAGTCTGGCACCCAGGTGGCACTGTCACTGTGTCCAGGTGGCACAGCATTGCCAAGGCACCACTATGCCCAAAAGGGCACACAACTGGGGCCTCTGATCCCCTGGGAGACCCCCCCACGAATGCCGTTTGTTTGGTCCCAGTTTGTGGAGACCAGTGCTAAACGGCACTCACCTAAGATATCGAAGGTGAAGGGGATGAACCCAAAGCTTCAGGTACCTCAGGAATCTGCATTTTAGAGTGAGGCTAACTGTCTCGCTCCATTAGGCAGATTTGCCAATAAGTGATCCCGCTTATTGTGAGCGGGATTTACATCGAAACGTCTCACGGATCGCGTTGTGATCCAGGTAGAGTGAGGTTTCCCGGCTTTCATCGGCTAGCTGCTTTTCCGGCGCCGCTTACCCAAAGTAGCCAGAAGGCGATTTTCAAAGAGAGGGCTGGACGGTTGAGCCAACAACTGACAAAATTCCAATGGAGAATGAAGGTAAAATACAGAAATATCTAAACCTGACCACTCAACTCCCAAACCTCTAAACACCTCCTCATAAACCTGACCACTCAACTCCCAAACCTCTAAACACCTCCTCATAATCCTGACCACTCAACTCCCAAACCTCTAAACACCTCCTCATAAACCTGACCACTCAACTCCCAAACCTCTAAACACCTCCTCATAAACCTGACCACTCAACTCCCAAACCTCTAAACATCTCCTCATAAACCTGACCACTCAACTCCCAAACCTCTAAACACCTCCTCATAAACCTGACCACTCAACTCCCAAACCTCTAAACACCTCCTCATAAACCTGACCACTCAACTCCCAAACCTCTAAACACCTCCTCATAAACCTGACCACTCAACTCCCAAACCTCTAAACACCTCCTCATAATCCTGACCACTCAATTCCCAAACCTCTAACCACCTCCTCATGAACCTGACCACTCAACTCCCAAACCTCTAAACACCTCCTCATAAACCTGACCACTCCACTCCCAAACCTCTAAACACCTCATAAACCTGACCACTCAATTCCAAACCTCTAAACACCTCCTCATAAACCTGACCGCTCAACTCCCAAACCTCTAAACACTCCTTCTCAAACCTGTAAATTCCAACTCCAAACCGCTAAGTAACACCTTGCTAACCTGTAATAATAATAATCTTCATTGCCATAAGTAGGCTTACATTAACACTGCAATGAAGTTACTGTAAAAATCCCCTAGTCGCCTCATTCCAGCGCCTGTTCGGGTACACAGAGGGAGAATTCAGAATGTCCAATTCACCTAACACCACGTCTTTCGGGGCTTGTGGGAGGAAACCGGAGCACCTGAGGGAACACACGCAGACACGGGGAGAACGTGCAGACTCCACACAGACAGCGACCCAGCCAGGAATTGAACCTCAGACCCTGGCGCTGTGAAGCAACAGTGCTAACCGCTGTGCTACCATGTGCTATGCTGCCTGTACACACCTCTTCTCAAACCTGTATGCACCAACCACCAAACCTGGATACTACAGCGGTGATTCTCCCAAACGGGAACAAAGTCCCCGGCGAGTGATTGTGTTGAGTAAGGAGCCCGAACGGGGAACGTGCAGCCGAGGCCACACAGCCCCATTTCTTACAGTGAGGAGCTCCGCTCGCTGGAACTCCCCAGTTTAGCGAGAAATGCCGTCCAGATCTCAGATACCCCGAAACAATCTCCAAACTCCCCCCTCCCCCAAGACCAAATGCAATATGGGAGGGTCCATGGGTGGGAGAAAATGCCAGCCTTGCTCCTTGGCAGTGCTAACCTGGCATCCTGCTAGTGCCCATGCCAGCTGACAGTGCCACCTGCACACATTGGCAGTGCCAGACTGGCACCTAGTGGCATTACCAGGGTGCCATACTGGCACTGCCAAGGTACCCCGGAGGCACCATCAGTGGCAGGGCACCACCCTGCCCAAAGGGCATGCAACTGGGACTGCCGATCTCCTGGGCCAACCCCATGAGTGTCGTTTGCGGGGACCAGTACCAAAGAGCAATGGCCCAAGGTCCGCGAGACGAAGGGATTGAATGCCAAAGCCTCAGGTACCTCGGGAACCTGCACAGTAGAGTAATGCTTCCTGCCTCGCTCAAACATGCAGATTTACGAAAAGGTGATCCCATCATTGTGGGCGGGATTCACATCACAACGTCCCGCTAGATAGCGTTGAATCTCACGAGGTGTTGATGGCTGGGTAGATCTCGGGAGAGGGGTCTCCCGGCTTTCACCATCCATGCTGCGCTCTACCGGCGCAGCGTGGCTGTAGGATCACACCCTCCAACTCCCAAACCTGTACCCTCCAACTCCCAAACCTGTACCCTCCAACTCCCAAACCTGTACCCTCCAACTCCCAAACCTGTACCCTCCAACTCCCAAACCTGTACCCTCCAACTCCCAAACCTGTACCCTCCAACTCCCAAACCTGTACCCTCCAACTCCCAAACCTGTACCCTCCAACTCCCAAACCTGTACCCTCCAACTCCCAAACCTGTACCCTCCAACTCCCAAACCTGTACCCTCCAACTCCCAAACCTGTACCCTCCAACTCCCAAACCTGTACACTCAAACTCCCAAACCTGTACCCTCCAACTCCCAAACCTGTACCTCCAATCCCCAAACCTGTACCCTCCAACTCCCCAACCTGTACCCTCCAACTCCCAAACCTGTACCCTCCAACTCCCAAGCCTGTACCCTCCAATTCCCAAACCTGTACCCTCCAATTCCCAAACCTGTACCCTCCAACTCCCAAACCTGTACCTTCCAACTCCCAAACCTGTACCTCCAATCCCCAAACCTGTACCCTCCAACTCCCAAACCTGTACCCTCCAACTCCCAAACCTGTACCTCCAATACACAAACCTGTACCCTCCAACTCCCAAACCTGTACCTCCAATACACAAACCTGTACCCTCCAATCCCCAAACCTGTACCCTCCAACTCCCAAACCTCTACCCTCCAATCCCCAAACCTGTACCCTCCAACTCCCAAACCTGTACCCTCCAACTCCCAAACCTCTACCCTCCAATTCCCAAACCTGTACCCTCCAATCCCCAAACCTGTACCCTCCAACTCCCAAACCTATACCCTCCAATCCCCAAACCTGTACCCTCCAACTCCCAAACCTGTACCCTCCAACTCCCAAACCTGTACATTCCAATTCCCAAACCTGTACCCTCCAACTCCCAAACCTGTACCCTCCAATTCCCAAACCTGTACGCTCCAATCCCCAAACCTGTACCCTCCAATCCCCAAACCTGTACCCTCCAACTCCCAAACCTGTACCCTCCCATTCCCAAACCTGTACCCTCCAACTCCCAAACCTGTACCTCCAACTCCCAAACCTGTACATTCCAATCCCCAAACCTGTACCCTCCAACTCCCAAACCTGTACCCTCCAATCCCCAAACCTGTACCCTCCAACTCCCAAACCTGTACCCTCCCATTCCCAAACTTGTACGCTCCAATTCCCAAACCTGTACCCTCCAATCCCCAAACCTGTACCCTCCAACTCCCAAACCTGTACCCTCCAATTCCCTAACCTGTACCCTCCAATTCCCTAACCTGTCCGCTCCAATTCCCAAACCTGTACGTTACAATTCCCAAACCTGTACCTCCAACTCCCAAACCTGTACCTCCAACTCCCAAAACTGTAGCCTCCAACTCCCAAACCTGTAGCCTCCAACTCCCAAACCTGTACCCTCCAATTCCCAAACCTGTACCCTCCAATTCCCAAACCTGTACCCTCCAATTCCCAAACCTGTATCCTCCAACTCCCAAACCTGTACCTCCAACTCCCAAACCTGTACCCTCCAACTCCCAAACCTCTACCCTGCAATTCCCAAACCTGTACACTCCAACTCCCAAACCTGTACCCTCCAAATCCCAAACCTGTACCCTCCAACTCCCAAACCTGTACCTCCAATCCCCAAACCTGTACCCTCCAACTCCCAAATCTGTACCCTCCAACTCCCAAACCTGTACCCTCCAAATCCCAAACCTGTACCCTCCAACTCCCAAACCTGTACCTCCAATCCCCAAACCTGTACCCTCCAACTCCCAAACCTGTACCCTCCAACTCCCAAACCTGTACCCTCCAATCCCCAAACCTGTACCCTCCAACTCCCAAACCTGTACCTCCAATCCCCAAACCTGTACCCTCCAACTCCCAAACCTGTACCTCCAACTCCCAAACCTGTACCTCCAATCCCCAAACCTGTACCCTCCAACTCCCAAACCTGTACCTCCAATCCCCAAACCTGTACCCACCAACTCCCAAACCTGTACCCTCCAACTCCCAAACCTGTACCTCCAATCCCCAAACCTGTACCCTCCAACTCCCAAACCTGTACCCTCCAATCCCCAAACCTCTACCCTCCAACTCCCAAACCTCTACCCTCCAACTCCCAAACCTGTACCCTCCAATTCCCAAACCTGTACCCTCCCACCCCCAAACCTGTACCCTCCAACTCCCAAACCTGTACCCTCCAACTCCCAAACCTGTACCCTCCAATCCCCAAACCTGTACGTCCAACTCCCAAACCTGTACCTTCCAATTCCCAAACCTGTACCCTCCCATCCCCAAACCTGTACCCTCCAACTCCCAAACCTGTACCCTCCAACTCCCAAACCTGTACCCTCCAATCCCCAAACCTGTACCCTCCAACTCCCAAACCTGTACCCTCCAACTCCCAAACCTGTACCCTCCAATCCCCAAACCTGTACCCTCCAACTCCCAAACCTGTACCCTCCAATTCCCTAACCTGTATCCTCCAATTCCCTAACCTGTCCGCTCCAATTCCCAAACCTGTACGTTCCAATTCCCAAACCTGTACCTCCAACTCCCAAACCTGTACCTCCAACTCCCAAAACTGTAGCCTCCAACTCCCAAACCTGTAGCCTCCAACTCCCAAACCTGTACCCTCCAATTCCCAAACCTGTACCCTCCAATTCCCAAACCTGTACTCTCCAATTCCCAAACCTGTATCCTCCAACTCCCAAACCTGTACCTCCAACTCCCAAACCTGTACCCTCCAACTCCCAAACCTCTACCCTGCAATTCCCAAACCTGTACACTCCAACTCCCAAACCTGTACCCTCCAAATCCCAAACCTGTACCCTCCAACTCCCAAACCTGTACCTCCAATCCCCAAACCTGTACCCTCCAACTCCCAAATCTGTACCCTCCAACTCCCAAACCTGTACCCTCCAACTCCCAAACCTGTACCCTCCAACTCCCAAACCTGTACCCTCCAACTCCCAAACCTCTACCCTCCAACTCCCAAACCTGTACCCTCCAATTCCCAAACCTGTACCCTCCAACTCCCAAACCTCTACCCTCCAACTCCCAAACCTGTACCCTCCAATTCCCAAACCTGTACCCTCTCACCCCCAAACCTGTACCCTCCAACTCCCAAACCTGTACACTCCAACTCCCAAACCTGTACCCTCCAATCCCCAAACCTGTACCCTCCAACTCCCAAACCTGTACCCTCCCATTCCCAAACTTGTACGCTCCAATTCCCAAACCTGTACCCTCCAATCCCCAAACCTGTACCCTCCAACTCCCAAACCAGTACCCTCCCATTCCCAAACCTGTACGCTCCAATCCCCAAACCTGTACCCTCCAACTCCCAAACCTGTACCCTCCCATTCCCAAACCTGTACCCTCCAATCCCCAAACCTGTACCTCCAACTCCCAAACCTATACCCTCCAATCCCCAAACCTGTACCCTCCAACTCCCAAACCTGTACCCTCCAACTCCCAAACCTGTACATTCCAATTCCCAAACCTGTACCTCCAACTCCCAAACCTGTACATTCCAATCCCCAAACCTGTACCCTCCCATTCCCAAACCTGAACGCTCCAATTCCCAAACATGTACCCTCCAATTCCCAAACCTGTACGCTCCAATCCCCAAACCTGTACCTCCCATTCCCAAACCTGTACCCTCCCATTCCCAAACCTGTACCCTCCAACCCCTATACCTGTACCCTCCAACTCCCAAACATGTACCCTCCCATTCCCAAACCTGTACCCTCCCATTCCCAAACCTGTACCCTCCAACCCCTAAACCTGTACCCTCCAACTCCCAAAACTGTACCCTCCAACTCCCAAACCTGTACCCTCCAACTCCCAAACCTGTACCCTCCAACTCCCAAACCTGTACCCTCCAACTCCCAAACCTGTACCTCCAACTCCCAAACCTGTACCCTCCAACTCCCAAACCTGTACCCTCCAATTCCCAAACCTCTACCCTCCAATTGCCAAACCTGTACCTGCATCTCCCAAACATGTACCCTCCAATTCCCAAACCTGTATCCTCCAATTCCCAAACCTCTACCCTCCAATTCCCAAACCTGTACCTCCAACTCCCAACCCTGTACCCTCCAACTCCCAACCTCTACCCTCCAACTCCCAAACCTGTACCCTCCAACTCCCAAACCTGTACCCTCCAATTCCCAAACCTGTACCCTCCAACTCCCAAACCTGTACCCTCCAACTCCCAAACCTGTACCCTCCAACTCCCAAACCTGTACCCTCCAATTCCCAAACCTCTACCCTCCAATTGCCAAACCTGTACCTGCATCTCCCAAACATGTACCCTCCAATTCCCAAACCTGTATCCTCCAATTCCCAAACCTCTACCCTCCAATTCCCAAACCTGTACCTCCAACTCCCAAGCCTGTACCCTCCAACTCCCAAACCTCTACCCTCCAACTCCCAAACCTGTACCCTCCAACTCCCAAACCTGTACCCTCCAACTCCCAAACCTGACCCTCCAATCCCCAAACCTGTACCCTCCAACTCCCAAACCTGTACCTCCAATTCCCAAACCTGTACCCTCCAACTCCCAAACCTGTACCCTCCAATTCCCAAACCTGTACCCTCCAACTCCCAAACCTGTACCCTCCAATTCCCAAACCTGTACCCTCCAATTCCCTAACCTGTATCCTCCAATTCCCTAACCTGTCCCCTCCAATTCCCAAACCTGTACCCTCCAACTCCCAAACCTGTACCTCCAACTCCCAAACCTGTACCCTCCAACTCCCAAACCTGTACCCTCCAATTCCCAAACCTGTACCTCCAACTCCCCAACCTGTACCCTCCAATTCCCAAACCTATAGCCTCCAACTCCCAAACCTGTACCCTCCAATTCCCAAACCTGTACCCTCCAATTCCCAAACCTGTACCCTCCAATTCCCAAACCTGTACCTCCAACTCCCAAACCTGTACCCTCCCATTCCCAAACCTGTACCCTCCAACTCCCAAACCTGTACCCTCCAACTCCCAAACCTCTACCCTCCAACTCCCAAACCTGTACACTCCAACTCCCAAACCTGTACCCTCCAAATCCCAAACCTGTACCCTCCAACTCCCAAACCTGTACCTCCAATCCCCAAACCTGTACCCTCCAACTCCCAAACCTGTACCCTCCAACTCCCAAACCTGTACCTCCAATCCCCAAACCTGTACCCTCCAACTCCCAAACCTGTACCCTCCAACTCCCAAACCTGTACCCTCCAACTCCCAAACCTGTACCCTCCAACTCCCAAACCTGTACCCTCCAACTCCCAAACCTCTACCCTCCAACTCCCAAACCTGTACCCTCCAATTCCCAAACCTGTACCCTCCCACCCCCAACCTGTACCCTCCAACTCCCAAACCTGTACCCTCCAACTCCCAAACCTGTACCCTCCAACTCCCAAACCTGTACCTCCAACACCCAAAACTGTACCCTCCCATTCCCAAACCTGTACCCTCCAATTCCCAAACCTCTACCCTCCATCTCCCAAACCTGTACCCTCCCACTCCCAAACCTGTACCCTCCAACTCCCAAACCTGTACCCTCCAATTCCCAAACCTGTACCCTCCAACTCCCAAACCTGTACCTCCAACACCCAAACCTATACCCTCCAATCCCCAAACCTGTACCCTCCATCTCCCAAACCTGTACCTCCAACTCCCAAACCTGTACCCTCCAATCCCCAAACCTGTACCCTCCAACTCCCAAACCTGTACCCTCCCATTCCCAAACTTGTACGCTCCAATTCCCAAACCTGTACCTCCATCTCCCAAACCTGTACCCTCCCACTCCCAAACCTGTACCCTCCAACTCCCAAACCTGTAGCCTCCAATTCCCAAACCTGTAGCCTCCAACTCCCAAACCTGTAGCCTCCAATTCCCAAACCTGTACCCTCCAATCCCCAAACCTGTACCCTCCAACTCCCAAACCTGTACCCTCCCATTCCCAAACCTGTACACTCCAATTCCCAAACCTGTACCCTCCAATCCCCAAACCTGTCCCCTCCAATCCCCAAACCTGTACCTCCAACTCCCAAACCTATACCCTCCAATCCCCAAACCTGTACCCTCCAACTCCGAAACCTGTACCCTCCAACTCCCAAACCTGTACATTCCAATTCCCAAACCTGTACCTCCAACTCCCAAACCTGTACATTCCAATCCCCAAACCTGTACCCTCCAACTCCCAAACCTGTACCCTCCCATTCCCAAACCTGAACGCTCCAATTCCCAAACATGTACCCTCCAACTCCCAAACCTGTACCCTCCAACTCCCAAACCTGTACCCTCCAACTCCCAAACCTGTACCCTCCCATTCCCAAACCTGAACGCTCCAATTCCCAAACCTGTACCCTCCAATTCCCAAACCTGTACGCTCCAATCCCCAAACCTGTACCCTCCAACCCCTAAACCTGTAACCTCCAACTCCCAAACCTGTACCATCCCACTCCCAAACCTGTACCTCCAACTCCCAAACCTGTACCCTCCAACTCCCAAACCTGTACCCTCCAACTCCCAAACCTGTACCCTCCAATTCCTAAACCTGTAACCTCCAACTCCCAAACCTGTACCCTCCCATTCCCAAACCTGTACCCTCCCATTCCCAAACCTGTACCCTCCAACCCCTAAACCTGTACCCTCCAACTCCCAAATCTTACCCTCCAACTCCCAAACCTGTACCCTCCAACCCCTAAACCTGAACCCTCCAACTCCCAAACCTGTACCCTCCAACTTCCAAACCTGTACCCTCCAACTCCCAAACCTGTACCCTCCAACTCCCAAACCTGTACCCTCCAACTCCCAAACCTGTACCCTCCAATTCCCAAAGCTCTACCCTCCAATTCCCAAACCTCTACCCTCCAATTGCCAAACCTGTACCTGCATCTCCCAAACATGTACCCTCCAATTCCCAAACCTGTACCTCCAACTCCCAAGCCTGTACCCTCCAACTCCCAAACCTCTACCCTCCAACTCCCAAACCTGTACCCTCCAACTCCCAAACCTGTACCTCCAATCCCCAAACATGTACCCTCCAATTCCCAAACCTGTACCTCCAATCCCCAAACCTGTACCCTCCAACTCCCAAGCCTGTACCCTCCAATTCCCAAACCTGTACCCTCCAACTCCCAAACCTGTACCCTCCAATTCCCAAACCTGTACCCTCCAATTCCCTAACCTGTATCCTCCAATTCCCTAACCTGTCCCCTCCAATTCCCAAACCTGTACCCTCCAATTCCCAAACCTGTACCCTCCAACTCCCAAACCTGTACCCTCAAATTCCCAAACCTGTACCCTCCAACTCCCCAACATGTACCCTCCAATTCCCAAACCTATAGCCTCCAACTCCCAAACCTGTACCCTCCAATTCCCAAACCTGTACCCTCAAATTCTCAAACCTGTACCCTCCAATTCCCAAACCTGTACCTCCAACTCCCAAACCTGTACCCTCCCATTCCCAAACCTGTACCCTTCAACTCCCAAACCTGTACCCTCCAACTCCCAAACCTGTACCCTCCAATTCCCAAACCTGTATCCTCCAATTCCCAAACCTGTACCTCCAACTCCCAAACCTGTACCCTCCAATTCCCAAACCTGTACCTCCAACTCCCAAACCTATACCTCCCATTCCCAAACCTGTACCCTCCAATTCCAAAACCTGTATCCTCCAATTCCCAAACCTGTACATTCCATTTCCCAAACCTGTACCTCCAACTCCCAAACCTGTAGCCTCCAACTCCCAATCCTGTACCCTCCAATTCCCAAACCTGTACCCTCCAATTCCCAAACCTGGATCCTCCAATTCCCAAACCTGTACCCTCCAACTCCCAAACCTGTAGCCTCCAATTCCCAAACCTGGATCCTCCAACTCCCAAACCTGTACCCTCCAATTCCCAAACCTGTACTTCCAACTCCCAAACCTGTACCTCCAACTCCCAAAACTGTACCCTCCAATTCCCAAACCTGTACCCTCCATTTCCCAAACCTGTACCTCCAACTCCCAAACCTGTACCCTCCAACTCCCAAACCTCTACCCTCCCACTCCCAAACCTGTACCTCCAACTCCCGAACCTGTACCCTCCAATTCCCAAACCTGTACCCTCCAATTCCAAAACCTCTACCCTCCAACTCCCAAACCTGTACCTCCAATTCCCAAACCTGTACCTCCAACTCCCAAACCTGTACCCTCCCACTCCCAAACCTGTACCCTCCAACTCGCAAACCTGTACCCTCCAACTCCCAAACCTGTACCCTCCAATTGCCAAACCTCTACCCTCCAACTCCCCAACCTGTACCCTCCAACTCCCAAACCTGTACCCTCCAATTCCCAAACCTCTATACTCCAACTCCCAAACCTGTACCCTCCCACTCCCAAACCTGTACCCTCCAACTCCCAAACCTGTACCCTCCAATTGCCAAACCTCTACCCTCCAACTCCCAAACCTGTACCCTCCAATTGCCAAACCTCTACCCTCCAACTCCCAAACCTGTACCCTCCCACTCCCAAACCTGTACCCTCCCACTCCCAAACCTGTACCCTCCCACTCCCAAACCTGTACCCTCCCACTCCCAAACCTCTACCCTCCCACTCCCAAACCTCTACCCTCCCACTCCCAAACCTCTACCCTCCCACTCCCAAACCTCTACCCTCCCACTCCCAAACCTGTACCCTCCCACTCCCAAACTTGTACCCTCCCACTCCCAAACCTGTACCCTCCAACTCCCAAACCTGTACCCTCCAACTCCCAAACCTGTACCCTCCAACTCCCAAACCTGTACCCTCCAACTCCCAAACCTGTACCCTCCAATTCCCTAACCTGTATCCTCCAATTCCCTAACCTGTCCGCTCCAATTCCCAAACCTGTACATTCCAATTCCCAAACCTGTACCTCCAACTCCCAAACCTGCACCTCCAACTCCCAAACCTGTAGCCTCCAACTCCCAAACCTGTAGCCTCCAACTCCCAAACCTGTACCCTCCAATTCCCAAACCTGTACCCTCCAACTCCCAAACCTGTACCCTCCAACTCCCAAACCTGTACCCTCCAATTCCCAAACCTCTACCCTCCAACTCCCAAACGTCTACCCTCCAATTCCAACCAATGTGCAGTCAGGACTCTGAGGTGGCATCACCACAAGGAGGCATGACATAAACACTATAAAAGGGATGAGGCACTCACACCCTGCCGCTATCCACAGACAGACATCTAGAGAGTTAGACAGGGTTGATCAGCAGCATCACACCCCAGCACGTGACTTAGAGCAAGCTGGTACAGTTAGACTGAGTTATAACAGTTAGATTAGCAGAGAGTTGAACTCATTTGAGAAGTGTCTTAATAGTTCAGTAAACACGTTGAACCTATTTCAGAGTCAGGAGCATCCTTTAGTTAAGACTGCATTAAGTAGCAGTCTGTGTTATCCGAAGCAGCAGAACACAACAGGCTGGATCCCTGCTCAGCTGGGCTGAATACAGCAGCATTTGAACTCTGCAACCAGTGAATTGTGAACATATTTCTCCAAAAAAAGCTGTTGGACGCCACATAGCAACTTGATCCTGATTGAGTCCTAGCTCCAGTAGATTTTTTTGTTGATTTTGAGGGCAGTAAAATGTTTGAGGTGAAAACAAATGTAAGTGGTTATTAAGTTGTTAAATTGTCGTCAAGTTTAGAGGTACAATGCTCAAAACTTCTCATTGCAATAGTATAACATGAATTTGACAACAGGGTCCATACATACATAGTTTTACATTTCAAGTTAAGTTTTATTTGCACACATGGGATACAACTGTGTTCCCAGTATTGTTTCATGATGCTTATTCTAATATGACAAAAGACAGCATTGTTGGCTGGTGAATAGAGTTACTGGAAATGTGTCCCCTCATCCAACTAGAGGGCACTGATAAAACAGAGGCGCTTTAATGAATACTCACTTCCATTCTCATAAGAATATAAGAAACAGAAGCAGGAGTAGGCCATTCAGCCCATTGAGCCCACTCTGCCATTCAATAAGATCGTGGCTGATGTGGATGTGCCCTCAGCTCCACTTTCCTGCCTGTTCCCCATAATCCTCAACTCACTTGTGGATCAAAAATCTTTTGAACTCAGCCTCGAATTTGCTCAATAGCCCAGCCACTACTGCACTGCGGAAGGGAATTCCAAGCACCAACAACCCTCAAAGATGAAATGCCTCCTCATCTCCGTCTTGAATGGGAGACCCCTTATTTTTAAACTTTGCGCCTGATTCTAGATTTCCCCACAAGAGGAAACATCCTCTCAGCATCTACGCCGTCAGAATCCTATATGTTTCAATCGAGGCTCTGCTGTTCAGCAGCCTGGTGACATTCCAGGCAGTGAAATAGCCTCGATTAGATTATCTAAACCCTGCAAGGGCGAGATTGCAAGTCATGATCTCGGAGGGCACGACTGGGTCCCAATGTCTCCAGAAGGCAATATGATTTTCAAAGGGAGGGCCAGAGGGTGAGCAACAACAGACAAAATTCGTTAACAGTCTGTGGAGTCGCAATTTGAGGATTTCACTCGGGAGGCACAGGGTAAATGGAGGGTCCACCGTGGTTAGCACTACTGCCTCAGAGCACCAGGGTCCCAGGTTCAATTCCCACCTCGGATGACTGTCTGTTTGGAGTTTGCATGTTCTTCCCGTGTCTGCGTGGGTTTCCTCCTGGTGCTCCAGTTTCCTCCCATAGTCCAAAGATGTGCAGGTTAGGTGAATTGGCCCTTAGTGTCCAAACATATGCAAGTCAGGTGGGGTTAAGGGGGAGCAGTGTGGGCCTAGATAGGGTGCTCTTATCAGAGGGTCAGTTCAGACGTGATGGGCCAAATGGTCTCCTTCTGTACTGTAGGGATTCTATGGATTCTATGAGACACCTTAGGGTGCGGCTGCTAGAACATAGTTGAGAGCTATCAGTGCTGATGAATGCGTTGCTCAACGGTAGTGAGATATGGTAGATAAACTCATCTGCATAACCAGTGGCACAGAGTTACATTGCTGATCCTGAGAGACTGGTATTTGTGAATATTGAGTAGTTGGATTGTTGATAAAGATTGCTGCAATCACTTGGACATCAGAGGTGGACGGAGGAAGCTCTTTGGAATAAACAAGCAGCAGCTGAGGGAGTTGAGGTGGGAGCAGGCAAACTCTAATATTTGACAGGGTAATGAAGAACTTCATCAGATACATCCTCCTGGCCAGACTCATGACCCCCATGGCACTCTCCTCTCTCCAGCCATCAAGGACTCCCCGGCTGCTAACCTCCGTGCCCACCTCCATCCAAGCCCCCTTGGTCTTTCTGGGAGGATTCTGTCTCCCAGACAGTGGCAAAAAAAGCACATCCTTCCTCTTGGAGACAGCGTTCTGAAGGGAGACATCAGAAACGTTTGGGATTGCTTGGCGGTGCCTGCCTTGGCAAGTGCTGGAGTTCTGAGCACCCTGCTGCTCCATCCCTCCAGGCAATAGCAAGCCCAGTCATGACTGCTGTTCACTATTTAAAACCACCCTTTGTAATGAGGTCCCACCTCCAGGCTGCTCCTGCCATTGTTCATTGGCTGCCAAATCCACCTATGGGTTAATTAGGATCGTTGCATTTGAAAATCATGGTATTGACAATGGCTCAGCCTGAGGCCAGGACTCAGAAATGATCTGAGACCGGATTAAAAATCCTGCCTGAAGTCTGCACCATGTGAATCGTGAAGATAAGATAGTTTAAAGTAAAGTCGCCATAGTCCCAGATGACCATAGGCTGCTTTCCCCTTTGAGGCGGGAGCTGATTGGTGATGATTTAACCTGAGGATCACCCACCTCAGGCAAGGGGCAAGGTTGAGAAGGCAGGGCCTTCATGAATAACCTCAGCTGGGACAGGAATTGATCTGGCGTTACTGTCCTTGCTCTGCATCACAAACCAGCCGTCCAGCCAACTGAGCAAATACATAACAAATTTCTACACCCCATTCCTGAAGCAAGATGCTGCAGTTGCTGAAAATCTGAAATTAAACCACAAATGGATGGTAAAATACAGCAGGGTCAGGCAGCATCTTTGGAGAAACAGAGTTGTATGTTTCAGGTCAATTAAAAGGTCATCAACATAAAAGGTTCTATTTCTCTCCATGGATGCTGTGTGATCTGCTGGATAGTTCCAACATTTGTCTTTTTATTGCTACCGGCTGATAGTGAAAAGCATATATACCGTATCCTTGGGTACTTGGAGAGAGGTGAAGTGTCACAGAGAGGTTTATTGTGGGGAATTAAATAGCAATAAGTATTAATGGTCCTTTGGGTTCCGATTGAATCCCTACAGTGCAGAAGGAGGCTATTCGGTCCATTGAATCTGCACCGACCCTTTGTAAGAGCACCCGACCGATGCCCAATCCACCTCCCTATCCCCATGACTCCAGTTAACCTGCACATCTTTGGACACTAAGGGCAATTGATCATTGTCAATCCATCTAACTTGCACATCTTTGGACTGTGGGAGGAAACCGGAGCACCCGCAGACACAGGGGGAATGTGCAAACTCCGCACAGACAGTGACCCAAGCCGGAATCGAACCTGGGACCCTGGCACTGTGAGGCAGCAGGGCTAACCATTGTGCCGCCCAGAGACTAGTGACCAGCTGTTCTGGAGTCAGGTGATTGGTGGCACATGAGCCATATTCACTGACATAGTAGGGTTTCAATTCTGCTGTTTGCTGCTGAGGCTGACTGGAATGACTGTCTATAGATTTACAAGTAAGGTTCTTCGAGTTCGACAGACAGCATGGAGACTTGAATAGATGCCCTAAAATTAGAAAGGAGAAGTTTGATGGGTGAGTTCAGCAAACGCCCTGATTTCTGGGAGAAGGCTCCAAGTGCCTCGGTGAAGCTTTAGGTTAATGACTTTTGACACTTCCAAATGCAGGGTTAGGGAGGCAGAGTCAGTCATGGGGAAGATATAAGGGCTCTACCACACCAGCAACCCAGTGTAAATAAAACATTGCCATCCAGACGTTCAATCTGGAATGACAGAATAATAAATTGGTACTGCTGTGACTGAGGACACGTATAGGTGTTAGCACTGTTGCTTCACAGCTCCAGGGACCCGGGTTCGATTCCCGCTTGGGTCACTGTCTGTGTGGAGTTTGCACGTTCTCCCCGTGTCTGTGTGGGTTTCCTCCGGGTGCTCCGGTTTCCTCCCACACTCCAAAGATGTGCTGTTTGGTCATTTGGACATTCTGAATTCTCCCTCTGTGAACCCGAACAGGCGCCGGAATGTGGCGACTAGGGGCTTTTCACAGTAACTTCATTGCAGTGTTATGTAAGTCTACTTATAACAATAAAGATTATTATTATTGAGCTCTCCAGGCCTCGTTAGTGAGAAAGCGCATTCTGGTCTCCTGGTCTTGTTTAAGGCAACAACAAAGAGAGGCTCCAACTTGTATTTCTGAGGCCCGTTTCACAAAATTGGGATGTCCCAAAGCATTTTCCCACCAATTATAGGCACTGTCGGAAATACGATAGCGAGTTACTATAAGCAGCATTATATTAAAGACCAGGTGAACTGTTTTATTGATGATGATTGCCTCTGACGCCAGGAAGAACTCCTCCATTCTACTTCCACTGATGTCATGGGATCTTGATCCTCGTCTCAAACAGCAGACAAGGCGTCATTTTAACACTTCAATTTGATGATTGCGGCAATACTTGCCTTCTCAAAGTGCAGCATTGCCACAGGATGTCTCCGCAACTCGTCACATACACTACACACCCTCCCCAACAATGCAGGACTCCTATAATACAGCCTCTATGACAGTACAGCACTCCCTCAGTACTGATCCTCTGACAGTGCAGCACTCCCTCAGTACTGACCCTCTCACAGCGCAGCACTCCCTCAGTACTGACCCTCTGACAGCGCAGCACTCCCTCAGTACTGACCCTCTGACAGTGCAGCACTCCCTCAGTACTGACCCTCTGACAGTGCAGCACTCCCTCAGTACTGACAATCTGACAATGCAGCACTCCCTCAGTACTGACCCTCTGACAGTGCAGCACTCCCTCAGTACTGACCCTCTGACAGTGCAGCACTCCCTCAGTACTGACCCTCTGACAGTGCAGCCCTCTCTCAGTACTGACCCTCTGACAGTGCAGCACTCCCTCAGTACTGAACCTCTGACAGTGCAGCACTCCCTCAGTACTGACCCTCTGACAGTGCAGCACTCACTCAGTATTGACCCTCTGACAGTGCAGCATTCCCTCAGTGCTGACCCTCTGTCAATGCGGCACTCCCTCAGTACTGACCCTCTGACAGTGCAGCACTCCCTCAGTACTGACCCTCTGACAATGCAGCACTCCCTCAGTACTGACCCTCTGACAGTGCAGCACTCCCTCAGTACTGACCCTCTGACAGTGCAGCATTCCCTCAGTACTGACCCTCTGACAGTGCAGCACTCCCTCAGTACTGACCCTCTGACAGCGCAGCATTCCCTCAGTACTGACCCTCTGACAGCGCAGCATTCCCTCAGTACTGACCCTCTGACAGTGCAGCACTCCCTCAGTACTGCCCCTCTGACAGTGTGGCACTCCCTCAGTACTGACCCTGCGACAGTGCGGCACTCCCTCAGTACTGACCCTCTGACAGCGCAGCATTCCCTCAGTACTGACCCTCTGACAGCGCAGCATTCCCTCAGTACTGACCCTCTGACAGTGCAGCACTCCCTCAGTACTGCCCCTCTGACAGTGTGGCACTCCCTCAGTACTGACCCTGCGACAGTGCAGCACTCCCTCAGTACTGCCCCTCTGACAGTGCAGCACTCACTCAGTACTGACCCTCTGACAGCGCAGCATTCCCTCAGTACTGACCCTCTGACAGTGCAGCACTCCCTCAGTACTGACCCTCTGACAGTGCAGCACTCCCTCAGTACTGACCCTGCGACAGTGCAGCACTCCCTCGGTACTGTCCCTCTGACAGTGCAGCATTCCCTCAGTACTGACCCTCTGACAGTGCGGCTCTCCCTCAGTACTGACCCTCTGACAGTGCAGCACTCCCTCAGTACTGACCCTCTGACAGTGCGGCTCTCCCTCAGTACTGACCCACTGACAGTGCAGCACTCCCTCAGTACTGACCCTCTGACAGTGCAGCGCTCCCTCAGTACTGACCCTCTGACAGTGCGGCTCTCCTTCAGTACTGACCCTCTGACAGTGCGGCTCTCCCTCAGTACTGACCCTGCAACACTCCCTCAGTACTGACCCACTGACAGTGCAGCACTCACTCAGTACTGACCCTGCGACAGTGCAGCTCTCCCTCAGTACTGACCCTCTGACAGTGCAGCACTCCCTCAGGACTGACCCTCTGACAGTGCGGCACTCCCTCAGTACTGACCCTCTACTAACCCTCAGTACTGGTCCTCCGACAGTGCGGCACTCCCTCAGTACTGACCCTCTGACAGTACCACACTCCCTCAGTACTGACCCTCTGACAGTGCGGCACTCCCTCAGTACCGACCCTCTGACAGTGCAGCACTCCCTCAGTACCGACCCTCTGACAGTGCTGCGCTCCCTCAGTACTGTCCCTCTGACAGTGCAGCATTCCCTCAGTACTGACCCTCTGACAGTGCAGCACTCCCTCAGTACTGACCCTCCGACAGTGCAGCACTCCCTCAGTACTGACCCTCTGACAGTGCAGCACTCCCTCAGTACTGACCCTGCGACAGTGCAGCACTCCCTCAGTACTGACCCTCTGACAGTGCAGCACTCCCTCAGTACTGTCCCTCTGACAGTACAGCATTCCCTCAGTACTGTCCCTCTGACAGTGCAGCATTCCCTCAGTACTGACCCTCTGACAGTGCGGCTCTCCCTCAGTACTGACCCTGCGACAGTGCGGCTCTCCCTCAGTACTGACCCTGCGACAGTGCGGCACTCCCTCAGTACTGACCCTCTGACAGTGCGGCTCTCCCTCAGTACTGACCCACTGACAGTGCAGCACTCCCTCACTACTGACCCTCTGACAGTGCAGCGCTCCTTCAGTACTGACCCTCTGACAGTGCGGCTCTCCCTCAGTACTGACCCTGCGACACTCCCTCAGTACTGACCCACTGACAGTGCAGCACTCCCTCAGTACTGACCCTGCGACAGTGCAGCTCTCCCTCAGTACTGACCCTCTGACAGTGCAGCACTCCCTCAGTACTGACCCTCCGACAGTGCAGCACTCCCTCAGGACTGACCCTCTGACAGTGCGGCACTCCCTCAGTACTGACCCTCTACTAACCCTCAGTACTGATCCTCCGACAGTGCGGCACTCCCTCAGTACTGACCCTCTGACAGTACCACACTCCCTCAGTACTGACCCTCTGACAGTGCGCCACTCCCTCAGTACTGACCCCCCGACAGTGCAGCACTCCCTCAGTACTGACCCTCTACTAACCCTCAGTACTGATCCTCCGACAGTGCGGCACTCCCTCAGTACTGACCCTCTGACAGTACCGCACTCCCACAGGACGGACCCTCCGACGGTGCGGCACTCCCTCAGTACTGACCCTCCGACAGTGCAGCACTCCCTCAGTGCTGACCCTCTGATAGTGTAGCACTCCCTCAGTATTGACCCTCTGACAGTGCAGCACTCCCTCAGTACTGACCCTCTGACAGTGCGGCACTTCCTCAGTACTGACCCTCCGACAGTGCAGCACTCCCTCAGTACTGACCCTCTACTAACCCTCAGGACTGACCCTCCGACAGTGCGGCACTCCCTCAGTACTGACCCTCTGACAGTGCAGCACTCCCTCAGTGCTGACCCTCTGATAGTGTAGCACTCCCTCAGTACTGACCCTCTGACAGTGCAGCACTCCCTCAGTACTGACCCTCTGACAGTGCGGCACTTCCTCAGTACTGACCCTCCGACAGTGCAGCACTCCCTCAGTACTGACTCTCTACGAACCCTCAGTACTGACCCTCGAACAGTGCGGCACTCCCTCAGTACTGACCCTCTGACAGTACGGCACTCCCTCAGGACTGACCCCCCGACAGTGCGGCACTCCCTCAGTACTGACCCGCCGACAGTGCAGCACTCCCTCAGTACTGAACCTCCGACAGTGCAGCACTCCCTCAGTACTGACCCTCTGACGATGCGGCACGCCCTCAGTACTGACCCTCCGACAGTGCAGCACTCCCTCAGTACTGACCCTCTGACAGGGCAGCACTCCCTCAGTTTGACCCTCTGACAGTGCGGCACTCCCTCAGTACTGACCCTCTGACAGTGCAGCACTCCCTCAGTACTGACCCTCTGACAGGGCAGCACTCCCTCAGTACTGACCCTCTGACAGTGCAGCACTCCCTCAGTACTGACCCTCTGACAGTGCAGCACTCCCTCAGTACTGACCCTCTGACAGTGCAGCACTCCCTCAGTACTGACGCTCTGACAGTGCGGCACTCCCTCAGTACTGACCCTCTGACAGTGCAGCACTCCCTCAGTACTGACTCCCTGACAGTGCAGCACTCCCTCAGTACTGACCCTCTGACAATGCGGCACTCCCTCAGGACTGACCCTCCGACAGTGCAGCACTCCCTCAGTACTGACCCTCTGACAATGCGGCACTCCCTCAGTACTGACCCTCTGACACTGTTGGGCCTCCATGTACTGCTCCTCTAACATCACAGCACTCTTGTTCAAAATCCTAGAACTCTCTGTTGAAGAGCATTGGGGCTTTACTTATTTCACATCAGGACTGTGTTCAATAAACATGGTGCTGTTCACCCGAGGACTGTGTTCAATAAACATGGTGCTGTTTCCCGAGGACTGTGTTCAATAAACATGGTGCAGTTTACCTGAGGACTGTGTTCAATAAACGTGTTACTCTAACTGGTGACATCTGGCACTATGCTGAACGCAGGGAGGAATGTGGAAATGCTAACTGGTGCAAGATTGTGTAGGATACGCAGCACAGAAACAGGCTAATCAATTCAACCAGTTCATGTCAATATTTTATGTTCCATTCGAGCTTTACTCTATCTTTTATCATCAAAGTCTATCGTTGTAATCCTTTATCCCCTTCTTCCTCATATATCTTTGACCAGCTTCCCGCTTAAATATATCTATCCTATTGTTACGGACATGAGGGTGAGGGCGAGGTGAACTCAATTATTATTGCTGTTGTGACAGCGATAATTTTGATGCCTAATTTAATTGTTTCCCTTCGTATCCTTTCCCTTGTTCCAATGGACTCTGTTGTGGTTTCCAACCCCGGATTTATGAGGTCCAATGTTAAAAATAACCCCACAGCAAATTCTTCAAGATGAAGTAAACTAGGATTTATTGACACAATCAAAACCTGAGGCATAGATCACAGCACACATTCACACTCAAGGGCACATAGGGTAGAAAGGGAAAGAAATTGCAAATTGCGAGTTACTTAAAAAAAAATCAAACCTGTATTGGCACCAATTCACATGAGTTAGGTCCAATAAGTCCATGTTCGATGAAGGGTAGTTTGTCTGGCACATTTCCTGTTCCTTGTTTTACAAACTTGGTCGAAGCAGTTGAAGATGCAGAAAAGTGTTTTTGTCTTCTGGAAATGCATTTACTTTGTAGGCAACGAGTCTCTTTCCTAAAGTACAAGAGTGGGATTCTCCAAGAGCCGATATTGTAATTGGCGATCGGGCAGAGAATCCCTGTTTATGACTAAATCGGGGCGGCACATGTTTTCCGATGCTCCGCGCCCTCCAAAACAACGCCATCGAGGAGTACACCGCACTCCGTTGCCACGGTCTCAGGACGTTGCCTGAAGGCCCTCCCCCGATGCTCCGCCACGATGGGCCGAGTGGCCGACGGCGCGGGACACTTGTGCTCTCAGTTTTCGTGAACCCTGCTTGGCGACTTCAAACTGTGTCCAGCACCGCCACATTCGGGGGGGGGGGGGGGGGGGGGTAGGGGGGGGGGCTATGCTGCTGACTGGGGTGGGCTTTGGTGAGGGCTGGGGGTACTGGTGGGGGTGGCCCCGGGGTATCGGCGGGGCACTATCTGGCAGGTCGGGTCCACGCACGGCCGGCGCCATGTTGTACGGTGAGACTGCTGAGGTTGTCGCCATGTGCATGCGCGGCCACGGATCCAGCAATTCAACAGGCATTTATATCGGGAAAGCAGTGAGTTTTACGTGGCGCGGCTGGTGGCCCCTCACCGGTCAGAGCATCGTTGCTGGGGCCTCGCCGATTTATTCATTGTAAAACCAGACATTTCCTCCGGACATCGGCTCAAAATCAGAGAATCCAGCCCAAGGTTTTTCTGGATATCAGTCTTAGAAAGAGATGGGGGTCAGAGGCAAGCTGCCAGCCTGGAATTAGACTTCTTTTCGTGAGTGCCACGAAGGATCCAGCACGAGTTTGTAGAATCAAAAGAAATAACTTTATTTACAATTACATATATGCAACAGCAGCAGTACTCCACCACTGCTCTCTCCTCTAGCTGGCTCCACACTGGCCAGCTCTATTTATGCAGGGACCTGCTAATAAGCTGGATGAACTTCGGATCATTCGGGAGGCAGAGGTGGTTATTGAGAGGAGTTATAGGGAGGTAGTCACACCTCAGGTAACAGAAGAAGGTAGATGGGTTACCGTCAAGGGAGGGAGAGGGAACCGGCAGGCAGTGCAGGGATCCCCTGTGGTTGTTCCCCTCTATAACAAGTATACCGTTTTGGATACTGTTGCGGGGGACGACTTACCAGGGGTAAGCAATGGGGCACAGGTCTCTGGCACAGAGTCTGTCCCTGTTGCTCAGAAGGGAAGGGAGAAGAGGAACAGAGCACTTGTCATTGGGGACTCCATAGTTAGAGGAACAGACAGGAGGTTCTGTGGGAACGAAAGAGACTCATGGTTGGTGTGTTGCCTCCCAGGTGCCAGGGTTCGTGATGTCTCTGATCGTGTTTTTGGGATCCTTAAGGGGGAGGATGAGCAGCCCCAAGTCGTGGTCCACATAGGTACCAACGACATAGGTAGGAAGAGAGATGGGGATTGGAGACAGAAATTCAGGGAGCTAGGGTGGAAGCTGAGAGCTAGAACAAACAGAGTTGTTATCTCTGGGTTGTTACCCGTGCCACGTGCTAGCGAAGTGAGAAATAAGGAGAGAGAAGAATTGAACACGTGGCTACAGGGATGGTGCAGGAGGGAGGGTTTTTGTTTCCTGGATAATTGGGGCTCATTCTGGGGTAGGTGGGACCTCTACAAACAGGATGGTCTTCACCTGAACCAGAGGGGTACCAATATCCTGGGGGGGAGATTTGCTAGTGCTCTTCGGGGGGGTTTAAACTAATTCAGCAGGGGGATGGGAACCTAAATTGTAGTCCCAGTGTACAGGATGTTGAGAGTAGTGAGGTCAGGGATAGGGTTAAAAGTTCGAAAGAGGGCACTGGCAAGCAAGACGCTGGTTTGAAGTGTGTCTACTTCAACGCCAGGAGCATCCGGAATAAGGTGGGTGAGCTTGCAGCATGGGTTGGTACCTGGGATCTCGATGTTGTGGCGATTTCGGAGACATGGGTAGAGCAGGGACAGGAATGGTTGTTACAGGTTCCAGGATTTAGATGTTTCTGTAAGAACAGAGGAGATGGTAAAAGAGGGGAGGAGGGGGTGGGGGGTGGTGGTGGGGGGGGGGCGGGGGGGGGGGGGCGGGGGGGGGGGGGGGGGTGGCGGTGGCATTGTTAATCAAGGAAAGTATTACGGCGGTAGAAAGGACGTTTGAGGACTCGTCTACTGAGGTAGTATGGGCCGAGGTTAGGAACAGGAGAGGAGAGGTCACCCTATTGGGAGTTGTCTATAGACCTCCAAATAGTTCCAGAGATGTAGAGGAAAGGATTGCAAAGATGATTCTCGACAGGAGCGAGAGTAACAGGGTAGTTGTTATGGGGGACTTTAACTTTTCAAATATTGACTGGAAATACTATAGTTCGAGTACTATAGATGGGTCAGTTTTTGTGCAGTGTGTGCAGGAGGGTTTTCTGACACAGTATGTAGACAGGCCAACAAGGGGCGATGCCACATTGGATTTGGTACTGGGTAATGAACCCGGCCAGGTGTTAGATTTAGATGTAGGTGAGCACTTTGGTGATAGTGATCACAATTCGGTTATGTTTACTTTAGCAATGGGCAGGGATAGGTATATACCGCAAGGCAAGAATTATAGCTGGGGGAAGGCAATTATGATGCTATTCGGCAAGATTTAGGATGTATAGGATGGGGAAGGAAACTGCAGGGGATGGGTACAATCGAAATGTGGAGCTTATTCAAGGAACAGCTACTGCGTGTCCTTGATAAGTATGTACCTGTCAGGCAGGGAGGAAGTGGTCGAGCAAGGGAACCGTGGTTTACTAAGGAAGTTGAAGCACTTGTCAAGAGGAAGAAGGCGGCTTATGTTAGGATGAGACATGAAGGCTCAGTTAGGGCACTTGAGAGTTACAAGTTAGCCAGGAAGGACCTAAAGGGAGAGTTAAGAAGAGCAAGGAGAGGACACGAAAAGTTGTTGGCGGATAGGATCAAGGAAAACCCTAAGGCTTTCTATAGGTATATCAGGAAGAAAAGAATGATTAGTGTAAGATTAGGGCCAATCAAGGATAGTAGTGGAAAGTTGTGTGTGGAATCAGAGGAGATAGGGGAAGCGTTAAATGGATATTTTTCATCAGTGTTTACACTGGAGAAAGACAATGTTGTCAAGGAGAATACTCAGGTTCAGTCGACCAGGCTAGATGGAATTGAGGTTCACAAGGAGGAGGTGTTAGCAATTTTGGAAAGTGTAAAAATAGATAAGTCCCCTGGGCCAGATGGGATTTACCCTAGGATTCTCTGGGAAGCCAGGGAGGAGATTGCAGAGCCTTTGTCCTTGATCTTTATGTCGTCTTTGTCGACAGGAATAGTGCCGGAAGACTGGAGGATAGCAAATGTTGTCCCCTTGTTCAAGAAGGGGAGTAGAGAGAACCCTGGTAATTATAGACCTGTGAGCCTTATTTTGGTTGTGGGTAAAATGTTGGAAAAGGTTATAAGAGGTAGGCCTCACGGTAGCATTAATGGGCCTCATGGTAGCATGGTGGTTAGCATCAATGCTTCACAGCTCCAGGGTCCCAGGTTCGATTCCCGGCTGGGTCACTGTCTGTGTGGAGTCTGCACGTCCTCCCCGTGTGTGCGTGGGTTTCCTCCGTGTGCTCCGGTTTCCTCCCACAGTCCAAAGATGTGCGGGTTAGGTGGATTGGCCATGCTAAATTGCCCGTAGTGTAAGGTTAATGGGGGGATTGTTGGGTTACGGGTATACGGGTTACGTGGGTTTAAGTAGGGTAATCATTGCTCGGCACAACATCGAGGGCCCAAGGGCCTGTTCTGTGCTGTACTGTTCTATGTTCTGTAGGGTTTATAATCATCTTGAAAAGAACAAGTTGATTAGCGATAGTCAACACGGTTTTGTGAAGGGTAGGTCATGCCTTACAAACCTTATTGAGTTTTTTGAGAAGGTGACCAAACAGGTGGATGAGGGTAAATCGGTTGATGTGGTGTATATGGATTTCAGTAAGGCGTTTGATAAGGTTCCACACGGTAGGCTATTGCAGAAAATAAGGAAGTATGGGATTGAAGGTGATTTAGCGGTTTGGATCAGTTATTGGCTAGCTGAAAGAAGACAGAGGGGGGTGGTTGATGGCAAATGTTCATCCTGCAGTTCAGTTACTAGTGGTGTACCACAAGGATCTATTTTGGGGCCACTGCTGTTTGTCATTTTTATAAATGACCTGGAAGAGGGTGTAGAATGAAATGAAATGAAAATCGCTTATTGTCACGAGTAGGCTTCAATGAAGTTACTGTGAAAAGCCCCCATTCGCCACATTCCGGCGCCTGTCCGGGGAGGCTGGTACGGGAATCGAACCGTGCTGCTGGCCTGGGGTTAGTACACCCCAGGATGGGTTAGTAAATTTGCAGATGACACGAAGGTCGGTGGAGTTGTGGATAGTGCTGAAGGATGTTATAGGATACAGAGGGACATAGATAAGCTGCAGAGCTGGGCTGAGAGGTGGCAGGTGGAGTTTAATGTGGAAAAGTGTGAGGTGGTTCACTTTGGAAGGAGTAACAGGAATGCAGAGTACTGGGCTAATGGCAAGATTCTTGGTAGTGTAGATGAACAGAGAGATCTCGGCATCCAGGTACATAAATCCCTGAACGTTGCCACCCAGGTTAATAGGGCTGTTAAGAAGGCATATGGTGTGCTAGCCTTTATCAGTAGGGGGATTGAGTTTCGGAGCCACAAGGTCATGCTGCAGCTGTACATAACTCTGGTGCGGCCGCTCCTGGAGTACTGCGTGCAGTTCTGGTCACCACATTATAGGAAGGATGTGGAAGCTTTGGAAAGGGTTCAGAGGGGATTTACTAGGATGTTGCCTGGTATGGAGGGAAGGTCTTACGAGGAAAGGCTCAGGGACTTGAGGTTGTTTTCGTTAGAGAGGAGAAGGCTGAGAGGTGATTTAATAGAGATATATAAGATAGTCAGAGGGTTAGATATGGTGGACAGTGAGAGTCTCTTTCCTCGGATGGTGATGACCAACACAAGGGGACATAAATTGAGGGGTAGTAGATATAGGACAGATGTCAGAGGCAGTTTCTTTACTCAGAGAGTAGTAGGGGTGTGGAACGCCCTGCCTGCAACAGTAGTAGACTCGCCAACTTTAAGGGCATTTAAGTGGTCACTGGATAGACATATGGATGAAAATGGAATAGTGTAGGTCAGATAGGCTTCAGATGGTTTCACAGGTCGGCCAACATCGAGGGCCGAAGGGCCAGTACTGCGCTGTAATGTTCTATGTTCTATAATTTCTCCGCCCTCCTCATTGGCGAAGCTCATACTCCCTAAGGATTGTGGGATAATCCCCAGCCATTGGGAAGCAGGCAGGTTATAATACCCTCCCCCAAAGTCCAAGGAATCCACCGAAGATCCTGGTGAAGGAGGACGTTGGACTCATTTTGCCACAGGCTGGACACCATTTGCACGAAGTGCTGGATCGGGTGGCGTGTAACGAGAAGGAGAATGGCCTTCCGCAATGAACGGCGTAACGGTTGTACATCCATGGGCCGTTAGACCGAGGACTCCCCCTCGGAGGCGTCCTGTGTCTCCATCTCGGAGTCCACAATCTCCGTCATCTCAGCGTCTCTATCTCCACGCGCTTCTGCAATGACCTGCGCAGGCTTTGAGTGTGGCACCAGAGGAAGATTGTGAGGATGATCCTCCACTGTGTCTGGTCTCTGTGGCTGTAGAAGTCAGCTCCGGGGGTGGGGAATCTTTTAAGAGGTGGCCTTCTGGACCGAACGTGTTTATATTCTTGCGCTGGAGACACCCCTGGGCTTGAACCTGGTAAGAGATAGGGCTCGTTCGGTGAAAGATAACACCAGGGACCCACTGGGCACCACCGGCAAAATTTCGAACGAACACCGGGTGCAAACTGCCAAATTGATTGTTGCCGAGAAAGGCAATGCACCTGCCTTTCTTAAGTGCGGTGTACTTTTGCGCAATGTCCGGGAAAACCATGCTAAGGCGGGTGCAAAGTCTCCGACATATTAGGAGTTCCACGGGAGCTACCCCAGTCACCGCACGTGGAGTGGTCCTATACAAAAACAAAATACGAGCCAGTCTAGTGTCCATAGACCCGGAAGATCGTTTCTTTTGGCCCTGTTTCTTTTGGCTCCGTTTGAACGTCTGCACTGCGCCAACCCATTTCAAGCCGGGTGGTAAGGGGCAGTGCAGATATGGCATATGCCATTCATCTTCATGAACCTCGCAAACTCCTCACTTGTGAAAGGAGTGCCATTGCTGTTGAGCACCTCGGGGAGGCCATGTGTACTGAAAGACAAACGCATCTTCTCGATCGTTGCGCAGGACGTTGTGCCTACCATCCCATCCTCGCCGCCAGTTTTGTGAGTGTCACAAAGGATCCAGCATGAGTTTGCAGAATCAAAAGAAATAACTTTACTTACAATTACATATATACAACACCAGCAGTACTCCACCATTGCTCTCTCCTCTAGCTGGTTCTACACTGGCCAGTTTTATTTATGCAGGGATCTGCCAATGATTTCTCCGCCCCCCTCATTGGGAAAGCTCATACTCCCTAAGGATTGTGGGATTGCCATTAGTCCCCAGCCAGAAGTAATTAGGCAGGTTATAACACTTCCCTTTGAAGGTTAAACTGCGGCTACAGAGAGAATCCAAAAGCTATGCAATTAAAGCAATTCAAACAGCTCAAGTCTCAGTCATGTGACAGGGTGGATTTGGGTTGAATTATTCAACCAATGATGTACTGTAAGGTCCCTCATCAAAATCTATTGTATTTTGAGCAGGTGACTGTTGAATGATTAGCGCAACATTGGAGATGGAGGAGTCACAAGTATCTTTGTCTATGCCCCGAGCTGATTGGTGAAGACATCTCGCCTACTAGTCCGTTGTGTTCACTTTGCTGGAATGTTCATACAATTCAAGTCACATTGCAGGAGGCTGATGAATTCGCCTTTGTCCATTGGAGCTGCTAAGAATTTTCTAGAACCACCAACATGTGACCAACTGAGGCCATTTTTCAGTCCAGCCATATTGTCCATCTTTTTAGCAATGGGGTTTAAACAAGAGAATAAAGAAGAGAAACAAATGTTCCTGTTGTTTTTTCTCCATGCCTTTATTGACTTCAACCACAACGGGCTCCACATACTTTGGGTAAAGACGTTTCTGTCGGAATTCCCTATTTGGTTTCTTTATGACTATCTTATATTGATGGCCTCTGGTTATGCTCCTCCCACACGAGGGAACATTCTTTCTGTTTAATAATAATATCCACACCTTTCAGAATTTTATCCACAGCCTTCTTTTCTCAAGAGAAAAAAGAACTTGCGTCTTCCGCCTTTCCTGATTTGTATACCCACACATTTCTGTTATCACCTTTCTCGATCTTCTCTGCTTCCTCTCCCGTGTCGCTTTTTCCTTTTTAGGAATATATTAACTGGAACAGCAGACATTACTCTTTAAGTCTGACCTAATCAAGTGTCAATGCAGGTTTAGAGTAACCTCCTTAGTTGTCAATTCTATCCCTTGCAAAATAAAGTTTCATGATTGGTTTGCTATTTTAAGACTTTGCTCAGCTATGGGAAAATTTTTAGTATCTGGTATATTTGGACTTTGTTCTTTTACAAACCCCAGGCTGGCATCTTCCAGGTGGTAAGTGACCTGGTAGAATCCGCCTAAGTAGCACTCAGGGGCCAAGCAGGTGGAAAACAAAGGTAAGGCTTATTTACGATATACAAGAATCTCCGCTCCCCGAGGGGTCTCCCTCCCTGACCTGCACCCACGTCAGGGTTTTTATGCCAGTGAGCTTGTCCCTTAATAAGGTATTGACAATCCCCCATCCCTCCAATTTGGTGTCATCTACAAGTTTAGAAATTGTGGGTGGGATTCTCTGATCCTGAGGCTAAGTGTTGACGCTGTCGTAAATGCGTTATGTTTCCCGACGGCATCAACATGGCCTCAGGATCAGCAATTCTGGCCCCGACAGGGGGCCAGCACGGCACTGGAGCGACCCACGCCGCACCAGCTGCCGATCCTGGCGTCAGATGGGCGCCGCCAGTCCACGCATGTGCAGAGGGACCGCCGCAATTTCTGCGCATGCGCGGTGTCTCCCTTCTCCGCGCCGGCCCCTACGCAACATGGCGTAGGGCTACAGGGGCCGGCACGGAACAAAGTAGGCCCCCAGCCCGAGGTACCAGCCCGCCAAGCGGTGGGCTTGGATTGCGGGCCAGGCCACAGCGGACCCCTCCCCGAGTCGAACCCCCCTTCCATCCCACAGGCCCTTCCTTCCACACCGATGTCCCGCCAGGTCAGACCAGGTTAGAACGGAACTGGTGGGACTTGGGTTTTTTGGATCGGCCGCTCGGCCCATTCCGGGTGGAGAATGGAGAATTGCCGGGGGGGGGGGGGGGGGGGGGGGGGGCGGCGGTAGAGTGGCCCCCAACAGGTGCCACGCCGACCGCGCTGCGCCAATGGCACCGGTTCTCCGCTCTCTGGAGAAGCGCATCCCTGCGTCGGGGCAACATGGTGCGATTCTCGCCGGTCGTGCTGATTCTCCGGCCCGGCCCCGGGGTGAGAGAATCCCGCCCTCTGTTTTTCATTCCAAAGACTAAATTGTTCTTTTAAGTTGTGAATGGATGTGGTCCCAGCATTCTCATTTTCCCAACTTCCATTCGCTACCTCATAAAATAAGCTTTTCACCAATCAATTAACCAATCATACAAGAAGCAGGAGCAGGGCATTCGGCCCATCGAACCTGCTCTGTCATTCAATACGATCATGGCTGATTTGGGGGTTCAACTCCACTTTCCCGCTTACTCCCCAATTCCCGAGAGGCCAAAACTCCGTCCAACCCAACCTTAAATATATTCATTGATGGAGCATCTTCAACCCTTGAGAAACTTCCAAAGATTCACAATCCTTTGAGTGAAGTAATTTCTCTTTATCTCAGTCTTAAATGTTCGGCTCCTTATCCTGCGACTGTCCTGGTGTTTTAGATTCCCGACCAGCGGAAACAATCTCTCAGAATCTACCAGTTCAAACCTCTTCAGAATCCTGCAGGTTCAATGTGATCGCCTGTCATTCTTCTATACTCCAAAGAAAATAGGCTATCAGCAGAGAACAACCCTCATTCCAGGGACCAATCTATTGAACATTTTCTTCAATGTGGAGACCAAAACTGCACACAATACTCTAGATATGAACTGACCAAAATCCAGTCGAACTCCAGCGAGACCGCTACTCCTGTACTCGAACCCCCTCGCAAATCTGAAATACAATAGAAAATGCAAGGAATACTCCACAAGCCTGGCAGCATCTGTGGGATAGAGATGGCCTACTCCTGCTCCTAATTCTTATGTTCTTATGTTCATCATATTTGGGGTGAAATTCTCCAGCCGTTTGGATTCCCTGGGGCGGGATTCTCTGATCCTGAGGCGAAGTGTTGATGCCGTCGGATACGCCGTTGCGTTTCTCGACGGCATCCACACGGCCCCAGGATCAGCAATTCTGGCCCCTACAGGGGGCCAGCATGGCACCGGAGCGGTGAGCCACCGCCCCAGCTGCTGGTCCTGCCTTGGAATGGGCGCCGGAGGATGCGCGCATGCGCTGTGGGTCCAGCGCGTACCGATACTTGCGCAGTCTGACCGGCGTGATTTCCGCGCATGCGCAGTGTCTCCCTTGTCCGTGCGGCCCCGACGCAACATGGCGCAGGAGTACAGGCGCGGCGTGGAAGAGAGGGGGCCGGGAGACAGAGAGGCCGGCCCGCCGATCGGTGGGTCCCAATTGCGGGCCATGCCACATTGGTGTACCCCCCCGGGATTGGGGCCCCCTCCCCCGCCACAGGCCGCCACCCGACCCTTCCACGTTGAGTTCCCGTCGGCTAAGAGCAGGTGTGGACCGTGCCAGCGGGACTTGGCGTTTCCACGCCGGCCGCTTGGCCCATCCCAGCCCGAAAATCGGGGAGCCGGCCGCGTAGAGCGGCCGGCAACCGGCACCGCGCCGACCACGCCGGCACCAAGGGTGCTGATTCTCCACTCTGCGGAGAATCATGTGCCAGTGTCGGGGCGTCAGGGCATCGGGGCGGCATGGCGCAATTCGCGTCGGTCGCGGGGATTTTCCAGCCCGGCCCCAGGCTGAGAGAATCCCACCCCCTGTTCCTGCTGGCAGAGTACCCCCCCCCCCCCCTGTTGCCCGTGGGTTTTCAATGGGAAATTACATTGACAAGCGGCGAGAGTAGAGAATTCCACCACCAGCAAATGGCGTGTTACTGAGAAACACGTAGCCAGTGGGCCGGAGAATCTAGTCCAAGGTGTCTGTTTGGCTGGAGATTGGGACGTATGAAACGTTTTCAAAGCAGAGCAGGAATCTATGGGCTGGAGGCCAGGCTGTCAGGATGCCAGTGCTGCAAAGCCAGGACATCTTTGGGAGGGTAAAATCACGACGTCGCTTTTGAGCGATATCTCAAGGACATAATTCAAATGAAAGCCAGTCACTAGTTTGGAAAGGTGAAGTAACCAATCCATTTAACTTGGAAATCCATTGAAAATTTACAACCCTAGAACCAAGGCAGAGGTAAGAATAGAGTCAGAGCTCAGAGGAAGTTTGATGGAGACTTTGTTTTGGGAAAATATGAGGTTTTCAGGCAGTGAAGAGGGATAGACTATTTCCAACGCTTGGTGAGTCATATAAATGATTTGGAGGGAACTGTAACTGGTCTGATTAGTAAGTTTGCAGACGACACAAAGGAATTGCGGATAGCGATGAGGACTATCAGAGGATACAGCAGGATTTAGGTCGTTTGGAGACTTGGGCGGAGAGATGGCAGATGGAGTTTAATCCTGACAAATGTGAGGTAATGGATTTTGCACGGCGTGCGGCGCACTCACCGTTTTGGAGGGGCAGAGCTTCCGAAAACAGGCGCCGCCCCCAACGTCGACGTCAAAAGCGATTCTCCGCCCGAATGGCGAATACGATTTTGCCGTCGGCAAGCGGAGAATCCCGCACTAAGTGCTGGTGCCAGGACAGAATCGGTGGGCTTCTTTGACAGCAAATTTGGCACAGCTCCTGGAGCAATTCAGCGCTAATGGGCTAGCACTGGCACCATGTAGAACACGACTGATTCCAATGCAAAATTGTTTTGGATTCGCTGGGGTTGGGGTTGCCACTCAAGAGGCTGACAACCTGCAGCTGCCTTTAGCACTCCGCTCCCCACACACACTCATCCCAGCCAACAAGATGGCACTGGGTGCGCTGGAACACGCCCATCGCTTTGATGGGTCAGCTGGGGGTCAGAGGGTACCTAGGGGGTGTGGCCTGGGGGGACACCCTTACAACCAGTGGCACTAAGTTCACAGTGGGCAGTCAATGGAGTGCGCAGCTGCATGGCTGCCTTGCAGGCTGCAGCGATGGTGTTCCCTGCGTGACCACCTGATTGCATAGCCCACCACCTGGCCACCCCCCCGCTACTCTCCCCAGCCCTAGCAGAAGCTCCCCGGCGCGAGACACAACTGTCAGTACACTATGGCGATGTTGGACACTTTCCATACCCCCTCTCTCTCCCTCAGCAGCCACTGCGCCTCTTTCCCGATCCTTGAAAGCACGAGTGAACATCGCCATCGGTAATTCCTCCCGGTGGAGGCCAAACACAGCGGAGGCACCAGCGAATACTGGGTCAGGCCTGATCATGATATGCCAACAGTGTTTACTGTAAGTGCAGAGTAGAACGCATTGATGCCGTTGTTGCTCCCCGGAGCATGGCATTCTGGTGGGCGCCGGCCACAATTCTGGCCTCACGACCAATTCTCTGCCCACTCACCTTTCCCAATTTCTGTGTCAGCCGAGGGAGAATCCTGCCCACAATGTTTTGACCTCAACTACTTCCTGCGGTAATGAATTCCACAGGCCGACCACTCTCTGGGTGAAGAAATTGCCCCTCACCTCTGTCCAAAATGGTCTAGCCCATAACCACAGACTGTGAACCTGGTTCTGGACCCACCCACAATCAGGAACACCCTTCCTGCATCTACTCTGTCCAGTCCTGTTAGAATTTTATAGGTTTCCATACGATCCCCCTCATTTTGCTGAACTCCAGCGAGTACAATCCTCATCGAGTCACTCTCTCCTCATACGTCAGCCCCACTATCCCAGGATTCAGTCTGGGAAACCTTTGCTTCCCACCCTTTACAATATTATGAGTGGTATGGACAGAGTGGATAGTCAAATCCTTTTTCCCAAGATGGAAAACTCAGTTACTAGGGGACATAGGATAAAGGTGCGAGGGGGAAAGTTTAGGGGAGCTGTGCGAGGCACGTTTTTACACAGAGGGTAGTGGGTGCCTGGAACTCACTGCCAGGGGAGATGGTGGAAGCAGATATGATACCGATGTTTAAGAGGCATCTTGACAAATACATGAATAGGATAGGAATAAACCTCGGAAGTGCAGAAGGTTTTAGTTTTGACAGGCAGCATGGTCAGCGCAGGCTTGGAGGGCCGAAGGGCCTGTTCCTGTGCTATACTGTTCTTTGTTCTTTGGTAAGGGGTTGTTATCACTTTAAACCTGTGGCAGTGAGGAGAAAGAATCTTTACAAAGAGGATTGTTGGAGCAATGGAATTCTCCAGGAAAGAGGTTAAGGCAGAATACCTTTGAATGCAAAATCGGGTCAACTTTTGACAATTTTTGATGATGGCAGAGCACAGCAGTGCAATTATTTTGGATTGATACACGCTATGGAGAGAGGGCAGAGATGTGAGATTGGTTTGGGATTGATACAGGGCCATGGAGAGAGGGTGAGGGTGTGAAATTGGTTTGGGATTGATACAGGGCTATGGGGAGAGGGTGTGGGTGTGAGATTAGTTTGGGATTGATACAGGGCTATGGGGAGAGGGTGTGGGCATGAGATTAGTTTGGGATTGATACAGGGCTATGGGGAGAGGGTGTGGGTGTGAGATTAGTTTGGGATTGATACAGGGCTATGGGGAGAGGGTGAGTGTGTGAGATTAGTTTGGGATTGATACAGGGCTATGGGGAGAGGGTGAGTGTGTGAGATTAGTTTGGGATTGATACAGGGCTATGGAGAGAGGGTGAGGGTGTGAGATTAGTTTGGGATTGATACAGGGCTATGGAGAGAGGGTGAGGATGTGAGATTAGTTTGGGATTGATACAGGGCTATGGAGAGAGGGCAGAGATGTGAGATTGGTTTGGGATTGATACAGGGCTATGGAGAGAGGGTGAGGATGTGAGATTGGTTTGGGATTGATACAGGGCTATGGGGAGAGGGTGAGGGTGTGAGATTAGTTTGGGATTGATACAGGGCTATGGAGAGAGGGTGAGGATGTGAGATTGGTTTGGGATTGATACAGGGCTATGGGGAGAGGGTGAGGATGTGAGATTAGTTTGGGATTGATACAGGGCTATGGAGAGAGGGTGAGGGTGTGAGATTAGTTTGGGATTGATACAGGGCTATGGAGAGAGGGCAGAGATGTGAGATTGGTTTGGGATTGATACAGGGCAATGGGGAGAGGGTGAGGGTGTGAGATTGGTTTGGGATTGATACAGGGCTATGGGGAGAGGGTGTGGGTGTGAGATTAGTTTGGGATTGATACAGGGCTATGGGGAGAGGGTGTGGGTGTGAGATTAGTTTGGGATTGATACAGGGCTATGGGGAGAGGGTGAGGATGTGAGATTGGTTTGGGATTGATACAGGGCTATGGGGAGAGGGTGAGGATGTGAGATCAGTTTGGGATTGATACAGGGCTATGGAGAGAGGGTGAGGGTGTGAGATTGGTTTGGGATTGATACAGGGCTATGGAGAGAGGGTGAGGGTGTGAGATTAGTTTGGGATTGATACAGGGCTATGGAGTGAGGGTGAGGGTGTGAGAATAGTTTGGGATTGAGATAGGGCTATCGAGAAAGGGCAGAGATGTGAGATTGGTTTGGGATTGATACAGGGCTATGGAGAGAGGGTGAGGGTGTGAGATTAGTTTGGGATTGATACAGGGCTATGGAGAGAGGGTGGGGAATGTGAGATTAGTTTTGGGATTGATACAGGGCTATGGAGAGAGGGCAGAGATGTGAGATTGGTTTGGGATTGATACAGGGCTATGGAGAGAGGGTGAGGGTGTGAGATTAGTTTGGGATTGATACAGGGCTATGGAGAGAGGGTGAGGATGTGAGATTAGTTTGGGATTGATACAGGGCTATGGAGAGAGGGTGAGGGTGTGAGATTAATTGGGGATTTGCGTTGAATGTGACTCGCACTATATATAGTTGCCAATATCACTCCATGTATATATGTTCGTTATCTACCCGTTGTAAGATCAATGCTGTATATAGTTGCCAATATAACTCTGTGTATATATGTTCACTATCCACCATTGTAAGTGCAGTTGCACTATCAGACCACCAGGGGGAGTTGCTCAGGGAGTACGAGAGAGTTTGTACTGGGCTCCTCCCTTGGCTCCGCCCAGGATTCCTCCCCCTGGGACTGATGTATAAAGATCAGTGCCTTAGAGCCAGCCTGCCAGTCATCTGGAGTTCAATGACGAATAGGCTGGCTCTGTTGTAAGTGTATTAAAGCCTCTGTTCAGATCCAACTGCACGTGTTCGCTGAATTGATGGTTCCATCAGGATTGATACAGGGCTATGGAGAGAGGGCAGAGATGTGAGATTAGTTTGGGATTGATACAGGGCTATGGGGAGAGGGTGAGGGTGTGAGATTAGTTTGGGATTGATACAGGGCTATGGGGAGAGGGTGAGTGTGTGAGATTAGTTTGGGATTGATACAGGGCTATGGAGAGAGGGTGAGGGTGTGAGATTAGTTTGGGATTGATACAGGGCTATGGAGAGAGGGTGAGGGTGTGAGATTAGTTTGGGATTGATACAGGGCTATGGAGAGAGGGCAGAGATGTGAGATTGGTTTGGGATTGATACAGGGCTATGGGGAGAGGGTGAGGGTGTGAGATTAGTTGGGGATTGATACAGGGCTATGGAGAGAGGGTGAGGGTGTGAGATTCGTTTTGGGATTGATACAGGGCTATGGAGCGAGGGTGAGGGTGTGAGATTAGTTTGGGATTGATACAGGGCTATGGGGAGAGGGTGAGTGTGTGAGATTAGTTTGGGATTGATACAGGGCTATGGAGAGAGGGTGAGGGTGTGAGATTAGTTTTGGGATTGATACAGGGCTATGGAGAGAGGGTGAGGGTGTGAGATTAGTTTTGGGATTGATACAGGGCTATGGAGAGAGGGTGAGGGTGTGAGATTAGTTTTGGGATTGATACAGGGCTATGGAGAGAGGGTGAGGGTGTGAGATTAGTTTGGGATTGATACAGGGCTATGGAGAGAGGGTGAGGATGTGAGATTAGTTTGGGATTGATACAGGGCTATGGAGTGAGGGTGTGGGTGTGAGATTAGTTTGGGATTGATACAGGGCTATGGAGAGAGGGTGAGGGTGTGAGATTAGTTTGGGATTGATACAGGGCTATGGAGAGAGGGTGAGGGTGTGAGATTAGTTTGGGATTGATACAGGGCTATGGAGAGAGGGTGAGGGTGTGAGATTAGTTTGGGATTGATACAGGGCTATGGAGAGAGGGTGAGTGTGTGAGATTAGTTTGGGATTGATACAGGGCTATGGGGAGAGGGTGAGTGTGTGAGATTAGTTTGGGATTGATACAGGGCTATGGAGAGAGGGTGAGGGTGTGAGATTAGTTTTGGGATTGATACAGGGCTATGGAGAGAGGGTGAGGGTGTGAGATTAGTTTTGGGATTGATACAGGGCTATGGAGAGAGGGTGAGGGGTGTGAGATTAGTTTTGGGATTGATACAGGGCTATGGAGAGAGGGCAGAGATGTGAGATTAGTTTGGGATTGATACAGGGCCATGAGGAGAGATTGGAGATATCAGATTAGTTTGGTATTTATATAGATCAGTGGGATTATTATGGGATTGATACAGGCCTATGGAGGAGGGAGTGCAGCAGTGGGATTAATTGTTTTATATACAAGAGCCAGTAATGATGCAGTGATTCAAATCGCTCCCTTCAGTGCTGTGAATACCTGGAGCATGTTAGCCAATTGAGGAGCTGGCAAAGCGGAATAAAAGTTTCATTCCAGTGGTGATTGATGATCCCTCTCACTCTGTCAGGCTCGATGTATTGGACTCTTGGAGTTAACCCTTTGATGCTTTCCATTGTAGGTGGGGGATTCCGTTATGACGAGGTGCTGTGAAAAAGATGTCCACGGTATCTACTACTGACATTGATTATGGTAAGCTCTCTGCTTTCACCCTGGGTCTAGGATTTGTCAGGGCTTTAAAACCAGCACAGGTTCAATTTACAATAAAAATGTTGACTGATTATTTGCTCTGTTTTTAACCTAAGGTCCTGCCCTTAATATGGAATTGAAGCAGTTTATGTGTGAGTTCACAAGGGAACTTGTTCAAGAGGGGGACACGGTGGCACAGTGGTTAGCACTGCTGCCTCACAGCGCCAGGGCCTGGGTTTAATTCCTGGGCCACTGTCTGTGCGGAGTTTGCAATTTCTCCCTGTGTCTGCATGGGTTTTCTCCCAATGCTCCAGGATCCTCCCACAGTCCAAAGATGTGCAGATTAAGTGGATTGGCCATGCTAAATTGCCCCTAAGTGTGCAAAGATTAGGTGGGGTTACAGGCAACACAGTACTCCGCAATCCTGCGCAGCCTGAATAGAAACTCAGCAAGGGATTCGCCTGGGGTCCTTTCTGTGGTATTAAACTGTTAACGCTGGACTATCGTGGACGGGGTTGGGTTAAAATGTTGTCCCTCTAATTTCACAAGTTCATCAAACGTCTTGGTGTCAGGGGCAGCTGGGTACGTAAGGCTCCCAATCACCCCAAACTTATGCGGGCCGCAGGCGGTGAGCAATATGACCACCTGGTGCTCGTATTCAGTGATGTTATTCATCCTGAAGTACTAACACATCCGTTGTGCGTACTGGTTCCAACTTTCCAGCCCAGCATCAAAGACATCCAAACGTCCATAAAGAAGCATGGTGCAACAGATAAAAAAACGTCCAACCTGTATCCAACAAAATTCCTGGTGGATTTTTGTGGCTGGTTTTGCACAGTGGGCTAAACAGCTGGCTTGTAATGCAGAACGATGCCAGCAGCGTGGGTTCAATTCCAGTACCAGCCTCCCCGAACAGACGCCGGAATGTGGCGACTAGGGGCGTTTCATAGTAACTTCATTGAAGTCTACCTGTGACAATAAGCGATTATTATTATTATTAAAATCCAGGGAGGTGGCTTCAGCAGTGTAGACAGCTATTCACTTTAACCCACATCACCAGTTTTGTGAGGGCCACGAAGAATCCAGCACAAGTTTGTAGAATCAAAAAAAATAACTTTATTTACAATTACACATAAAAATATATATATACAACAGCAACAGTCAGTACTTCACCACTGCTCCCTCCTCTAGCTTGTTCCACAATGGTCAGCTCTATTTATGCAGGTGATTCCGCTAATGATTTCTCCGCCCTCCTCTTTGGGGGAGCTCATAGTCCCAGCCAATAGTAATCAAGCAGGTTATAACAAGGACAAATATATATTGTCAAATGTACCAGACAATTCGCAGAACAGTGTAGTAACATTAAGAAGGTAGGAAACCTCCAAAAAACTAAATTTGTGAATTTGTAAAATAACATTCGTTCTATCATTATTGACATGCTGTATAATATTGTAAACTAGAAAATGTATAGACAACATTTTTTTTTACAAAGAAAGGGAGATCTTCTCCAGAAGATGGCGCCAGAGCGAGGTGACACTCTGCGAGCTCTCCCCAACAGATCCACGTTTTACTTCACTTACAATCGTTCTAATCTTTTAAAATTTAATTCTAAGACTAACATTATTACTAACCTCTCTCTTTTAACCATGTACTTAATGATTTGTTGAGCTGCTCGCAGAAAAATACTTTTCACTGTACCTCAGTACACGTGACAATAAACAAATCCAATCCAATGTGACATTATACAAATGTACAGCTTGTAAAGAGTTAATGTTATATTAAGCCGAGCCACTAGAGGGAGCTAAGGGACAATGCTATATATTGCATAGGCTCTTGGACTTCTGGGGAGATTAGGGCTGGGATTCTCCAAAATCCCGACTAAGTGATGACACCGGCGTAAACACCGGAATGTTTCACGCCAGCGTCAAGGGGCCTCTTGGCCCAACGATTCTGTGGCCCACAAGGGGCCAGCACGGCTCCGGAGTGCTCCACGCAGCTCCGGCACCGATACGCGGCACTGCACTACCGCCGCGGGTCCGTGCATGTGCACGGCGGCCGCTTCCGCGCCGACACATGTGCATGGTGGCCATTTCTGCTCCGGCACCACATGGTACCATATGTGAACCACACCGGCGGACCTCAGCGGGAACTCGGCCGGTCGACCGCGCAATCGCCATGGGGGCCTCTTTCAACGGCCCCCCGATCGGCACCGCTTCGACCGCTTGCACGCGACTGGTGCCGATTCTCCGGTCACTGGAGAATCGCGTCCCGGCGTCGGAGCGGCGAGGCGGGAATTTTCAGCGTCAACAGCGTTTCTCCGACCTGGCACAGGCACGGACAATCCTGGCCGAGGTTGGAGCTTGTGTACATTAGATTCATAGTGTATTACAGAGTTAGTTAAAATCTAATTGTTATAGTTAATAGATATGGATAGTGTCAGTGAGTGTAGTTTAATTCTTATATGTATGTTTGCTATTTGGAATAAGTATCGAATGCACATTTAGTAGTATTAAAATAAAGTTAGTTTCGTCCTTTAATAAGAGCATTGTGTATCTTTGTTATCACTACATCTACCATCCTGGAAACCCCTCACAAAGATCACCACATTTTCTATATTAGTGGCACAGCACAAGTTGTTCTTGAGTGGTACAATAGATTCCAGTCTCTTCCATAGTTTCTAGGATCTACTAAATGGTAAAACCAAACCAGTCAGTTCGATCAGTTTGTCAAACTTTGACACAGATTTATCAATATGTTTTCAAGGCCATATTCTACAGTTAGTGTTTAATTCATCCCGTATTACATGGCACTAACCTCATTAAACACTGAAATATTCAAATGCCGAGGTTACTTTGATTTGATAGCCTTGACGGCAGGGACAACCCATGTTTCTACCACACTTGACGACTGGTAACTTCACCCATTTGAATTGACCGAGAAGCATTTGCTTTCACTGCAAATGATGCCCACATAGTCCAATGCTTTTAGGGTGGCACGGTGGCACAGTATGTTAGCACTACTGCCTCACAGCAGCAGGGACCCGGATTCAATTCCAGCCTTGGGTCACTGTCTGTGTGGAGTCTGCACGTTCTCCCGGTGTCTGTGTGGGTTTCCTCCGGGTGCTCCGGTTTCCTCCCCCAGTCCAAAGTTGTGCAGGTTAGGTAGATGGGCCATGATGAACTGCCCCTTAGTGTTCAGGGATATACCGTCTAGGCTCTGGGGTAGGCTGGGGGAGTGGACTTGGGTAGGGTGCTCTTTCGGAGGGCCAAAAAGAACAAAGAACAAAGAACAGTACAGCACAGGAACAGGCTCTTCGGCCTTCCAAGCCTGCGCTGATCACGTGTCCTATCTAGACCAACCACCTGTATCCTTCTATAACCCGCCTGTTCATGTGCCTATCCAGATAAGTCTTCAAGGTCGCTAACGTATCTGCCCCAACCACCTCACTTGGCAGTGCATTCCAGGCCACCACCACCCTCTGTGTAAAGAAAACTTTCCCCGCATATCTCCACTGAACCTTTCCCCCCTCACCTTGAACTTGTGCCCCCTTGTAATTGTTATTTCCGCCCTGGGAAAAAGCCTCCAACCGTTCACCCTATCTGTACCCATAATAATTTTATAAACTTCTATCAGGTCACCCCTAAGCCTCTGTCTCTCTCGGGAGACCAATCCCAGTTTATTCAGTCTCTCCTCATAGCTTATACCCTCCATACCAGGCAACATCCTGGTAAACCTTTTCTGTACTCTCTCCAAAGTCTCCACGTCCTTCTGGTAGTGTGGTGACCAGAATTGGACCACAGTATTCCAAATGTGGCCAGTTCAGACTTGATGGGCCAAATGGGCTCCTTCTGCACTGCGGGGATTTTATGTTGATAAAAAGTGCTATAATTCTCCGGTAACTCATGCTCCAGTGATTTTGTCGCTTCCGCGGTGACATGTGTTTCCTTGTTACCAAACATCTTCAGACCATTTTGCTTTTCCACCATACTCATCCCTAAGGATAGAGGGATTGGCATGGTTGGAGGTGAAGGGCTGGATGCTCCATCCCGCCAGTCCCGTTTTCTGGTGCATCGCGCCCCCACCAGCAACGGGATCCTCTGTCCAGACAGCCAGCCAATGGGGTTTCTCATTGTGGCCATGCCATTGGCAATTCCGTGGGTGTGAGTGTGCTACCGATGAAACGGATGGTCTCGCCGATGGGGAATCCCACCCCCCGTCTTTCATCACAGCTATTGAACCAAAACACAGTCCGCTGTCTGATTTGGATGTAAAGCAATCAGGGAAACTATTCGAAAGACGAGTGGGGTAACTTCTCAAGTGCGGGTTATTTATCCTTTATCAGTAGTGTGGATTATCCTGTCACTTATATCACATATTTGTGAGAGGTTCCTGTGCTTACAAATTGGCAGGATTCTCCGGTCCTCCATTAGCGTGTTTCTCAGCGGCACGCCGTTCGCTAGCGGAGGGATTCTCCCTTCCCGACGCTCATCAATGGCATTTCCATTGGAGCCACTCAATGCCTCCGAGTAACCCGCAAGTGGTGGTGGTGGGAAAAGAGAATTCCAAAGGCTGGAGACGTCCGGCCAATATTATCTGCATAGTTTACCCACATTTTATCAGGGACTTCACTTTGCAAAATGAATAAACATTGGGCTGTCAGTAAGGTACAGGGTAAAGAGGAACTAATTTCACAAAGGTTACCTGTGTAAGATCATAAGACCATAAGATATAGGAGCAGAATTAGGCCAGTCAGCCCATCGAGTCTGCTCCGCCATTCAATCATGGCTGATATTTTTCTACAAGTGGAAACATCCTCTCCACGTCAACTCTATCCAGGCCTCGCATTATCCTGTAAGTTTCAGTAAGATCCCCCCCTCATCCTTCTAAACTCCAATGAGTACAGACCCAGAGTCCTCAACCGTTCCTCATCCGACAAGCTGTTCATTCCACGGATCATTCTTGTGAATCTCCTTTGGACCCTTTCCAAGGCCAGCACAGCCTTCCTTAGATATGGGGCCCAAACCTGCTCTCAATACTCCAAATGGGGTCTGACCAGAGCCTTATACAGCCTGAGAAGTACATCCCTGGTCTTGTATTCTACCCCTCTCGACATGAATGGTAACATTGCATTTGCCTTCCTAACTGCTGACTGAACCTGCACGTTAACCTTAAGAGAATCGTGAACAAGGACTCCCAAGTCCCTTTATGCTTCTGATTTCCTAGTAAGAAGTCTTACAACACCAGGTTAAAGTCCAACAGCTTTGTTTCAAACGAGCTTTCAGAGCACTGCTCCTTCCTCAGGTGAATGGAGAGGTATGTACCAACATACCTCTCCATTCACCTGAGGAAGGAGCAGTGCTCCAAAAGCTCATGTTTGAAACAAAGCTGTTGGACTTTAACCTGGTGTTGTAAGACTTCTTACTGTGCTCACCCCAGTCCAACGCCGGCATCTCCACATTCTGATTTCCTAAGCATCTCCCCATTTAGAAAATAGTCTATGCCTCCATTTCTCACACTTTTCCACATTGTATTCCATTTGCCACTTCTTTGCCCACTCTTCTCATCTGTCCACATCCTTCTGCACTCCCCCTGCTTCCTCAATACTACGTGTCCCTCTACAGATCTTTGCATCATCTGCAAGCTTAGCAACAGTGCCTTCATTTCCTTCTTCCAGATCATTAATGTATATCGTAAAAAGTTGTGGCCCCAGCACAGACCCCTGAGGCACACCACTAGTTACCGGCTGCCATCCTGAAAAAGACTCCTTTATCCCCACTCTCTGCCTTCTGGCCGTCAGCAAATCCTCTATCCATACCAGGATCTTACCCTTAAGACCATGGGCCTTCTGGAAATCTAAATAAATCATGTCCGCTGGTTCTCCTTTGTCTAACTTCATTTTATTTCCTCAAAGAACTCTTAACAGATTTATCAGACACGATCTCCCCTTGAAAAAGCCGCGCTGAGTCAGTCCTATTTTATCACGCACTTCCAAGTACTCCACAATCTCATCTTTAATAATGGAAGTCAGGCTCTGCCTGAGGGTGATGTTGTTCTTTTATTTTGGTTCCCTATTTCCCCTTCAGTAATTCCACCTTCTAAGCTCACATTCTGGTTCCCACCCCCTGCCATACTAGTTTAAATCCTCCCGAGTGAATCTAGCAGGAGTGTACTGACTGCACAGGCTGGAGGATTCTTTGGAGAATCTGAACTAGATACAGCACTGATAGAGGCCCTTCAGCCCATTGTCTGTGTGATATAGTTACCTCATTAATCCCATTCTCTGCTAGATAGCCATGCAGTTTCCTGCTTCAAGTATTCACTAATTCTCTTTAGAAAGTTACTGTTGAATTTGTGTCCGGCACTCCTCTGGATTGTACATTCAGGATGACAATAACTTGCTTTGTGAATACTTTGATGATCACCGAGATCGTTGTGTATCAGTAAAAATGACACATTCCACTTGTCTTGCAGGAGATAACAAAGTGTCTCTGTATATATCAACGCCACTCTCAGAATCGAGCAGGGATTACCCTGACAGCAGCCCTCAGCTCCTCAGAGACTCCAGCAGCAAAAACAGACTTCAATTCAATCCTGCTCCATACCAGAATGGATCTCCTCACACCTACTGGAACAGCAATGTGAAGATAGAGAGCATGCTCTTCCCGTACACAAACCAGAGCTTGGGTGAGGCTGAATGTACAGGGGAATGAGTGAGAGTGGTCTTCCTCATTGTGCCAATACGGCAAAGGAAGTACAGGACACAGGGCAATGGCAGAGGGGGGTAGAGGGGAGAGTTACTAAGAGTAATGGGAGGGGTGGGTATAGGAGAGTTACTAAGAGTAATGGGAGGGGTGGGTATAGGAGAGTTACTAAGAATAATGGGAGGGGTGGGTATAGGAGAGTTACTAAGAGTAATGGGAGGGGTGGGTATAGGAGAGTTACTAAGAATAATGGGAGGGGTGGGTATAGGAGAGTTACTAAGAGTAATGGGAGGGGTGGGTATAGGAGAGTTACTAAGAGTAATGGGAGGGGTGGGTATAGGAGAGTTACTAAGAGTAATGGGAGGGGTGGGTATAGGAGAGTTACTAAGAGTAATGGGAGGGGTGGGTATAGGAGAGTTACTAAGAGTAATGGGAGGGGTGGGTATAGGAGAGTTACTAAGAATAATGGGAGGGGTGGGTATAGGAGAGTTACTAAGAGTAATGGGAGGGGTGGGTATAGGAGAGTTACTAAGAATAATGGGAGGGGTGGGTATAGGAGAGTTACTAAGAGTAATGGGAGGGGTGGGTATAGGAGAGTTACTAAGAGTAATGGGAGGGGGGGGTATAGGAGAGTTACTAAGAGTAATGGGAGGGGTGGGTATAGGAGAGTTACTAAGAGTAATGGGAGGGGTGGGTATAGGAGAGTTACTAAGAGTAATGGGAGGGGTGGGTATAGGAGAGTTACTAAGAATAATGGGAGGGGTGGGTATAGGAGAGTTACTAAGAGTAATGGGAGGGGTGGGTATAGGAGAGTTACTAAGAATAATGGGAGGGGTGGGTATAGGAGAGTTACTAAGAGTAATGGGAGGGGTGGGTATAGGAGAGTTACTAAGAGTAATGGGAGGGGTGGGTATAGGAGAGTTACTAAGAGTAATGGGAGGGGTGGGTATAGGAGAGTTACTAAGAGTAATGGGAGGGGTGGGTATAGGAGAGTTACTAAGAGTAATGGGAGGGGTGGGTATAGGAGAGTTACTAAGAGTAATGGGAGGGGTGGGTATAGGAGAGTTACTAAGAGTAATGGGAGGGGTGGGTATAGGAGAGTTACTAAGAGTAATGGGAGGGGTGGGTATAGGAGAGTTACTAAGAGTAAAGGGGGTTGGGCATAGGAGAGTCACTAAGTGTTAGTAAGGGGGATAGGTGAAAGTTACTAACAGTCAGGGGAGGAGTAGTGGAAAGTTACTAAGAGTTAGTAAGGGTGGTAGGGCAGAGTTACTAAGAGGGGGGTGTGGTAAGCAGCGCTAGTGGTATATTATATGTATTACGGCACTGCCCATATGTTATAGGTAAAATCTCCCGGTCTCCCGCTGGCAGGAGGTCCTCCTCGACGCGCTCCACTCCATCCATTCGCTCCTCTGCACCGCCACTAATGAGACCCCTCACGAACGTGTGTTTGCCTTCCCCAGGAAGTCCACCTCCAGGGTCTCGCTCCCAACATGGGTGACAGTTCCTGGACCTGTCCTCCGGAAGCATGTGCAGAGCAATAAATCGGACCCCTTCTCAAAAAACTCCTACATGCAAACCCGCAGTACGCCTACATGGCGCACCCTAACAGGCACCAAGACAGTCTCCCTCCAGGACCTGGCACCGGCTGGGTCCCCACCCATGACCCCCGACCTGACACTGCTCCGTCCCCCCCCCCGTTTGCCTCATTCACCCCTGAGCCACTAACCCTCCCTCCAGCGAACCTCACCGCAGCCCCCACCCCAGTGGGATCCATCCTCCCTATGGATCCACTCAGGAGTGACAATGAAGAGGACAATACGCTCCCGGAGTCGCAGGTGACCAGGTCGGTAGCCACATCACCACCAGGACTGAGGAAATCGCGGCAGAGGGTCAAAGCCCCCGACCGACTTAATTTGTAATGTTCCCGTCACCCCGGCCGGACTCTTTTTTTTTAAACAGGCGGTGAATGTGATGAACACCACTAGTGGTATATTACATGTATTACGACGCTGCCCGTATATTATAGGTAGAACGGTAAATCCCTGCCTGCTGGCTCCACCCGGTAGGCGGTGTATAAATGTGTGTGCTCTCCTGCGCTGCAGCCATTCTGGTTCCAGCTACAGGAGGCACAACATTTTGTTCAACATAGCCTCGATTGTTCCATTATTCTCGTCTCGTGGTCATTGACGGTACATCAGGGGGATAGGGGAGAGTTACTAAGAGTTAGTAAGGGGATGCAGGAGAGTTACTAAGAGTTAGTAAGGGAGCAGAGGAGATTTACTAAGTGTCAGTAAGGCGGGTAGAGGAAAGTTACTAAGAGTTAGTAAGGAAGGTAGAGGAGAGTTACTAAGAGTTAGTAAAGGGGGTAGGGGAGAGTTACTAAGAGTTAGTAAGGGGGCAGAGGAGATTTACTAAGTGTCAGTAAGGCGGGTAGAGGAAAGTTACTAAGAGTTAGTAAAGGGGGTAGGGGAGAGTTACTAAGAGTTAGTAAGGAAGGTAGAGGAGAGTTACTAAGAGTTAGTAAGGGGATACAGGAGAGTTACTAAGAGTTAGTAAGGGGGTAGGGGAGAGTTACTAAGAGTCAGTAAGGAAGATAGAGGAGAGTTACTAAGAGTTAGTAAAGGGGGTAGGGGAGAGTTACTAAGAGTTAGTAAGGAAGGTAGAGGAGAGTTACTAAGCATCAGTAAGGAGAGTAGAGGAGAGTTACTAAGAGTTAGTAAGGAAGGTAGAGGAGAGTTACTAAGTGTTAGTAAGGCAGGTGGAGGAGAGTTCTAAGAGTAAAGAGGGATAGGGGAGAGTTGCTAAGTGTTAGTAAGGGGATAGATGAGAGTTACTAAGAGTTAGTAAGGGGGCAGGGAGAGTTACTAAGAGTAAAGGTGATAGAGGTGAGTTACTAAGAGTTAGTAAGGAAGGTAGAAGAGTTACTAAGAGTTAGGAAGGGGGTGGGGAGAGTTACTAAGAGTTAGTAAGGGGGGTAGGGGAGAGTTACTAAGAGTTAGTAAGGGAGGTAGAGGGGAGTTACTAAGAGTTAGTAAGGGCATTGGGGAGAGTTACTAAGAGTCAGTAAGGAGGGTAGCGGAGAGTTACTATGAGTTAGTAAGGGAGGTAGAGGAGAGTTACTAAGAGTTAATAAGGGCATTGGGGAGAGTTACTAAGAGTCAGTAAGGAGGGTAGAGGAGAGTTACTAAGAATCAGTAAGGAGGGTAGAGGAGAGTTACTAAGAGTTAGTAAGGAGGGTAGAGGAGAGTTACTAAGAGTTAGTAAGGAGGGTAGAGGAGAGTTACTAAGAGCTAGTAAGGAGGGTAGAGGAGAGTTACTAAGAGTTAGTAAGGGCGTTGGGGAGAGTTACTAAGAGTCAGTAAGGAGGGTAGAGGAGAGTTACTAAGAGTTAGTAAGGAGGGTAGAGGAGAGTTACTAAGAGTTAGTAAGGAGGGTAGAGGGGAGTTACTAAGAGTTAGTAAGGAAGGTAGATGGGAGTTACTAAGAGTTAGTAAGGAGGGTAGAGGAGAGTTAGTAAGGAGGGTAGAGGAGAGTTACTAAGAGTTAGTAAGGAGGGTAGAGGAGAGTTACTAAGAGTTAGTAAGGAGGGTAGAGGAGAGTTACTAAGAGTTAGTAAGGAGGGTAGAGCAGAGTTACTAAGAGTTAGTAAGGAGAGTAGAGGAGAGTTACTAAGAGTTAGTAAGGAGGGTAGAGGAGAGTTACTAAGAGTTAGTAAGGGGGTAGAGGAGAGTTACTAAGAGTTAGTAAGGAGGGTAGAGGAGAGTAACTAAGAGTTAGTAAGGGGGGTAGAGGAGAATTACTAAGAGTTAGTAAGGAGGATAGAGGAGAATTACTAAGAGTTAGTAAGGGGGGTAGGGGAGATTTACTAAGAGTTAGTAAGGAGGGTAGAGGAGAGTTACTAAGAGTTAGTAAGGGGGGTAGGGGAGATTTACTAAGAGTTAGTAAGGAGGGTCGAATTGAGTTAGTGTTAGGAGGCTAGAGGAGAGTTACTCAGAGTTAGTTAGGAAGGTAGAGGAGAGTTACTAAGAGTAAAGGGGGTAGGGGAGAGTTACTAAGAGTAAAGGGGGTAGGGGAAAGTTACTAAGAGTAAAGGGGGTAGGGGAGAGTTACTCAGAGTTAGTAAGGGAGGTCGGAGAGAGTTACTCAAAGTTAGTAAGGGAGGTAGGGGAGAGTTATTAAGTGTTAGTAAGGGGGTAGGGGAGAGTTACTGACAGTTAGTAAGGAGGGTAGAGGAGAGTTACTAAGAGTTAGTAAGGAGGGTAGAGGAGAGTTACTAAGAGTTAGTAAGGGGGTAGGGGAAAGTTACTAAGAGTTAGTAAGGAGGGTAGAGGAGAGTTACTAAGAGTTAGTAAGGGGGGTAGGGGAGATTTACTAAGAGTTAGTAAGGAGGGTCGAATCGAGTTAGTGTTAGGAGGCTAGAGGTGAGTTACTCAGAGTTAGTTAGGAAGGTAGAGGAGAGTTACTAAGAGTAAAGGGGGTAGGGGAGAGTTACTAAGAGTAAAGGGGGTAGGGGAGAGTTACTAAGAGTAAAGGGGGTAGGGGAGAGTTACTCAGAGTTAGTAAGGGAGGTCGGGGAGAGTTACTCAGAGTTAGTAAGGGAGGTAGGGGAGAGTTATTAAGTGTTAGTAAGGGGGTAGGGGAGAGTTACTGACAGTTAGTAAGGAGGGTAGAGGAGAGTTACTAAGAGTTAGTAAGGAGGGTAGAGGAGAGTTACTAAGAATTAGTAATGAAGGTAGAGGAGAGTTACTAAGAGTTAGGAAGGGGGTAGGGGAGAGGTACTAAGAGTTAGTAAGGCGCGTAGACAAGAGTTAGTAAGAATTAGCAAAGCTGGTTAGGGGGGAGTTCCTAAGTGTTAGTATGGGGGGTAGAGGAGAATTACTGAGAGTGAAGGGGGTAGGGGAGAGTTACTAAGAGTTAGTAAGAGGGTAGAGGAGAGTTGCAAAGAGATAGTAAGGGGGCAGGGGAGAGTTACTAAGAGTAAGGGGGTAGGGGAGAGTTACTAAGAGTAAGGGGGTAGGGGAGAGTTACTAAGAGTAAAAGGAAGTACAGGAAAGTTACAAAGAATAAAGGGGGGTAGGGGAGAGTTCCTAAGAGTAAAGGGGGTAAGGGAGAGTTACTAAGACTAAAGGTGAATAAGAGAGAGGTACTAAGAGTAAACGAGGTTCGCGAGAGTTATTAAGAGTAAAGAGGGCTACGGAGAGTTTCTAAGAGTAATGGGGGGTAGGGGAGTGTTACTATGAGTTACGGGGGGATCAGAAGAACTACTAAGAGTAAAGAGGGGTAGGGGATGTTACTATGAGTTAAGGGGGGAATCAGAAGAGTTACTAAGTAAAGGGGGGTAGGGGAGTGTTACTATGAGTTAAGCGGGGATCCGGAGAGTTACGAAGAGTAAAGGGGGTTAGGGGAGAATTACTAAGATTTACGAAGGAGGGTAGAGGAGATTTACTAAGAGTCAGTAAGGAGGGTTGTGGAGAGTTACTAAGTGTTAGTAAGGGTCTTTGGGAGAGTGGCTAAGAGTTAGTAATGGCATAGTGGTTAGCACTGCTGGCATGGTGCCAGTTCCCAGGTTCAATCCCGGCCCTGGGTCACTGTCCATGTGGAGTTTGCACATTCTCCCCATGTCTGCGTGGGTCTCACCCCCACAACCCAAAAGATGTGCAGGGGAGGTAGATTGGCCACGTTCAATTACCCTTTAATTGGAACAAAATATAATTGGATATTCTAAAAAAACATTTCAAGGTAGTAATAATCTGTATTAGTGTCACAAGTAGGTTTACATTAACACCGCAAAGAAGTTACTGTGAAAAGCCCCTAGTCTCCACATTCTGGCACCTGTTTGGGTACTCAGAGGGAGAATTCAAAATGTCCAATTCACCTAACAGCACGTCTTTCGGGATATGTGGGAGGAAACGGGAACTCCTGGAGGAAAGCCACGCAGACTCGGGGAGAACGTGCAGACTCTGCACAGACAGTGACCCAAGCCGGGAATCAAACCTGGGACCCTGGCGCTGTGAAGCAACAGTGCTAACCACTGTGCTCCTGTGAGGGGGAGTAGGGGAGAGTTAGTGTGAGGAGGGGTTTGGTGGTTATTTCTTCTGGTGAGGGGTAGTGTGGGGAGGGTAAATTAGTCCAGTGTGGCTTCCTTATCTGCTTCATAAGCAAGTTAGTATAAGTCAGGGTGAGGCATTAGGATTGGTGTGATTTTGTACAGGGTGAAATTAGTTTGTAAGGGATGTCGTTTTAGCAAGTGTCAGGAAGAGAATTTAGGAGATGAGTTCACATCAGGATTGGTAATAATTAATGGACATGGAGGCTTCAGGGATTCTTAGGAAAGTAAGGATTTTTGAGGAATAGTGAAGATGATCGAGTGAGAGGAGGGGAACCGGAATATAGGTTAAAGAAGGAAATTGTGAATCAGTGGTAACAGGAGAGCTTTATACAACAGTAAGGAATTATTCAGCAACGAGAGGAGAACACATCAGAGAATTTGGTGTTCTGTAGTAATGTGGACCGAACTCAAAACTGTGAATACTTTAACTTACCAGCAACAAATTGCTGCAGGTCAGAACTGCCATCTGTTGGAGAGACCTGATAGAGCAGACAATTGTTCACTGACAGTCTATCCCACCAATAGAGCGGACAATTGTTCACTGACAGTCTATCCCACCAATAGAGCTGACAATTAGTCACTGAGTCTATCCCACTGACAGAGCAGACAATTGTTCACTGACAGTCTATCCCACCGAGAGAGCGGACAATTGCTCACTGACAGTCTATCCCACCGAGAGAGCGGACAATTGTTCACTGACAGTCTATCCCACCGAGAGAGCGGACAATTGCTCACTGACAGTCTATCCCACCGAGAGAGCGGACAATTGTTCACTGACAGTCTATCCCACCGAGAGAGCGGACAATTGTTCACTGACAGTCTATCCCACCGAGAGAGTGAACAATTGTTCACTGACAGTCTATCCCACCGAGAGAGTGAACAATTGTTCACTGACAGTCTATCCCACCGAGAGAGTGAACAATTGTTCACTGACAGTCTATCCCACCGATAGAGCAGACAATGGTTCACTGACAGTTTATCCCACCAATAGAGCGGACAATTGTTCACTGACAGTCTATCCCACCGAGAGAGCGGATAATTGTTCACTGACAGTTTATCCCACCGAGAGAGCGGACAATTGCTCACTGACAGTCTATCCCACCGATAGAGCGGACAATTGTTCACTGACAGTCTATCCCACCGAGAGAGCGGACAATTGCTCACTGACAGTCTATCCCACCGAGAGAGCGGATAATTATTCACTGACAGTTTATCCCACTGACAGAGCGGACAATTGCTCACTGACAGTCTATCCCACCGATAGAGCGGACAATTGCTCACTGACAGTCTATCCCACTGACAGAGCGGACAATTGCTCACTGACAGTCTATCCCACCGATAGAGCGGACAATTGTTCACTGACAGTCTATCCCACCGAGAGAGCGGACAATTATTCACTGACAGTTTATCCCACCGATAGAGCGGACAATTGCTCACTGACAGTCTATCCCACCGAGAGAGTGAACAATTGTTCACTGACAGTCTATCCCACCGATAGAGCAGACAATGGTTCACTGACAGTTTATCCCACCAATAGAGCGGACAATTGTTCACTGACAGTCTATCCCACCGAGAGAGCGGACAATTGTTCACTGACAGTCTATCCCACCGAGAGAGCGGATAATTATTCACTGAGTCTATCCCACCGAGAGAGCGGACAATTGTTCACTGACAGTTTATCCCACCGAGAGAGCGGACAATTGCTCACTGACAGTCTATCCCACCGATAGAGCGGACAATTGTTCACTGACAGTCTATCCCACCGAGAGAGCGGACAATTGCTCACTGACAGTCTATCCCACCGAGAGAGCGGATAATTATTCACTGACAGTTTATCCCACTGACAGAGCGGACAATTGCTCACTGACAGTCTATCCCACCGATAGAGCGGACAATTGCTCACTGACAGTCTATCCCACTGACAGAGCGGACAATTGCTCACTGACAGTCTATCCCACCGATAGAGCGGACAATTGTTCACTGACAGTCTATCCCACCGAGAGAGCGGACAATTATTCACTGACAGTTTATCCCACCGATAGAGCGGATAATTATTCACTGACAGTCTATCCCACCGAGAGAGCGGATAATTATTCACTGACAGTTTATCCCACCAATAGAGAGGACAATTGTTCACTGACAGTCTATCCCACCGAGAGAGCGGATAATTATTCACTGACAGTTTATCCCACCAATAGAGCGGACAATTGCTCACTGACAGTGTATCCCACCGAGAGAGCGGACAATTATTCACTGACAGTGTATCCCACCGAGAGAGCGGACAATTATTCACTGACAGTCTATCCCACCGATAGAGCGGACAATTGCTCACTGACAGTGTATCCCACCGAGAGAGAGGACAATTGTTCACTGACAGTTTATCCCACCAATAGAGCGGACAATTGCTCACTGACAGTGTATCCCACCGAGAGAGCGGACAATTATTCACTGACAGTGTATCCCACCGAGAGAGCGGACAATTATTCACTGACAGTCTATCCCACCGATAGAGCGGACAATTGTTCACTGACAGTCTATCCCACCGAGAGAGCGGATAATTATTCACCAACAGTTTATCCCACCAATAGAGAGGACAATTGTTCACTGACAGTCTATCCCACCGAGAGAGCGGACAATTGTTCACTGACAGTCTATCCCACCGATAGAGCGGACAATTGTTCACTGACAGTCTATCCCACCGATAGAGCGGACAATTGTTCACTGACAGTCTATCCCACCGAGAGAGCGGATAATTATTCACTGAGTCTATCCCACCGATAGAGCGGACAATTATTCACTGACAGTTTATCCCACCAATAGAGAGGACAATTGCTCACTGACAGTGTATCCCAGTGACAGAGCGGACAATTTTTCACTGACAGTCTATCCCACCAATAGAGCGTACAATTGCTCACTGACAGTCTATCCCACCGATAGAGCGGACAATTGCTCACTGACAGTCTATCCCACTGACAGAGCGGACAATTGTTCACTGACAGTCTATCCCACCGATAGAGCGGACAATTGTTCACTGACAGTCTATCCCACCGATAGAGCGGACAATTGCTCACTGACAGTCTATCCCACCGATAGAGCGGACAATTGTTCATTGACAGTCTATCCCACTGACAGAGTGAACAATTATTCACCAACAGTCCATCCCACCGATAGAGCGGACAATTGTTCACTGACAGTCTGTCCCACCAATAGAGCTGACAATTAGTCACTGAGTCTATCCCACTGACAGAGCGGACAATTGTTCACTGACAGTCTATCCCACCGATAGAGCGGACAATTGCTCACTGACAGTCTATCCCACTGACAGAGCGGACAATTGTTCACTGACAGTCTATCCCACCGATAGAGCGGACAATTGTTCACTGACAGTCTGTCCCACCAATAGAGCTGACAATTAGTCACTGAGTCTATCCCACTGACAGAGCGGACCATTGCTCACTGACAGTCTATCCCACCGATAGAGCGGACAATTGCTCACTGACAGTCTATCCCACTGACAGAGCGGACAATTGTTCACTGACAGTCTATCCCACCGATAGAGCGGACAATTGTTCACTGACAGTCTATCCCACCGATAGAGCGGACAATTGCTCACTGACAGTCTATCCCACCGATAGAGCGGACAATTGTTCACTGACAGTCTATCCCACTGACAGAGTGAACAATTATTCACCAACAGTCCATCCCACCGATAGAGCGGACAATTGTTCACTGACAGTCTGTCCCACCAATAGAGCTGACAATTAGTCACTGAGTCTATCCCACTGACAGAGCAGACAATTGTTCACTGACAGTCTATCCCACTGACAGAGCGGACAATTGTTCACTGACAGTCTATCCCACCGATAGAGCGGACAATTGCTCACTGACAGTCTATCCCACCAATAGAGTGGACAATTATTCACCGACAGTCTATCCCACCGATAGAGCGGACAATTGTTCACTGACAGTCTATCCCACTGAAAGAGCAGACAATTGTTCACTGATAGTCTATCCAGTGGGCAGCACGGTAGCATTGTGGATAGCACAATCACTTCACAGCTCCAGGGTCCCAGGTTCGATTCCGGCTTAGGTCACTGTCTGTTCGGAGTCTGCACATCCTCCCCATGTGTGCGTGGGTTTCCTCCGGGTGCTCCGGTTTCCTCCCACAGTCCAAATATGTGCAGGTTAGGTGGATTGGCCATGTTAAATTGCCCTTAGAGCCCAAAATTGCCCTTAGTGTTGGGTGGGGTTACTGTGTTATGGGGTTATGGGGATAGGGTGGAGCTGTTGACCGTGGGTAGGGTGCTCTTTCCAAGAGCCGGTGCAGACTCGATGGGCTGAATGGCCTCCTTCCGCACTGTAAATTCTATGATTCTGTAAATTCTATGATCCCACTGAAAGAGCGAACAATTGTTCACTGACAGTCTATCCCACCGATAGAGCAGACAATGGTTCACTGACAGTCTATCCCACCAATAGGGAGGACAATTGTTCACTGACAGTCTATCCCACTGACAGAGCGGACAATTGTTCACTGACAGTCTATCCCACCGATAGAGCGGCCAATTGTTCACTGACAGTCTATCCCACCGATAGAGCGGACAATTGCTCACTGACAGTATCCCACCGATAGAGCGGACGATTATTCACCGACAGTCTATCCCACCGATAGAGCGGACAATTGTTCACTGACAGTCTATCCCACTGACAGAGCGGACAATTGTTCACTGACAGTCTGCCCCACCGATAGAGCGGACAATTATCATAGAATTTACAGTGCAGAAGGAGGCCATTCAGCCCATCGAGTCTGCACTGGCTCTTGGAAAGAGCACCCTACCCAAGGTCAACAATTCCACCCTATCCCCATAACCCAGTAACCCCACCCAACACTAAGGGCAATTTTGGACACTAAGAGCAGTTCCTCATGGCCAATCCACCTAACCTGCACATCTTTTGACTGTGGGAGGAAACCGGAGCACCCGGAGGAAACCCACGCACACACGGGGAGGATGTGCAGACTCTGCACAGACAGTGACCCAAGCCGGAATCGAACCTGGGACCCTGGAGCTGTAAAGCGATTGTGCTATCCACAATGCTACCGTGCTGCCCATTCACTGACAGTCTATCCTACCGATAGAGCGGATAATTATTCACTGAGTCTATCCCACTGACAGAGCGGACAATTGCTCACTGGCAGTCTATCCCACTGATAGAGTGGACAATTGCTCACTGACAGTCCATCCCACTGATAGAGTGGACAATTGCTCACTGACAGTCCATCCCACTGACAGAGCGGACAATTGCTCACTGACAGTCTATCCCACTGATAGAGTGGACAATTGCTCACTGACAGTCTATCCCACTGATAGAGTGGACAATTGCTCACTGACAGTCCATACCACTGATAGAGCGGACAATTGTTCACTGACAGTATCCCACCAATAGAGCGGACAATTGCTCACTGACAGTCTATCCCAGTGAAAGAGCGGACAATTGTTCACTGACAGTCTACCCCACCAAAAGAGCTGAAAATTAGTCACTGAGTCTATCCCACCGATAGAGCGGACAATTGTTCACTGACAGTCTGTCCCATGGACAGTGTGTATCCTGGTCACTGACAGTCTGTCCCATTGACAGTGTCTAACCTGTTCACTGACAGTCTGTCCCATTGACAATGTTTAACCTGTTCACTGACAGTCTGTCCCATTGACAATGTTTAACCTGTTCACTGACAGTCTGTCCCATTAACAGTGTGTAACCTGTTCACTGACAGTCTGTTCCAATGACAGTGTGAACCTGTCCCATTGACAGTGTGTAATCTCTTCACTGACAGTCTGTCCCATTGACAATGTTTAACCTATTCACTGACAGTCTGTCCCATTGACAATGTGTAACCTGTTCTCTAACAGTCTGTCCCATTGACAGTGTGTAACCTGTTCACTGACAGTCTGACGCATTGACAGTGTGTAACCTGTTCACTGACAGTCTGTCCCATTGACAGTGTGTAACCTGTTCACTGACAGTCTGTCCCATTGACAGTGTGTATCCTGTTCACTGACAGTCTGTCCCATTGACAGTGTAACCTGTTCACTGACAGTCTGTCCCATGGACAGTGTGTATCGTGTTCACTGACAGTCTGTCCCATTGACAGTGTGTATCCTGTTCACTGACAGTCTGTCCCATTGACAGTGTGTATCCTGTTCACTGACAGTCTGTCCCATTGACAGTGTGTAACCTGTTCACTGACAGTCTGTCCCATTGACAGTGTGTATCCTGTTCACTGACAGTCTGTCCCATTGACAATGTTTAACCTGGTCACTGACAGTCTGTCCCATTGACAGTGTGTAACCTGGTCACTGACAGTCTGTCCCATTGACAATGTTTAACCTGGTCACTGACAGACTGTCCCATTGACAGTGTGTATCTTGTTCACTGACAGTCTGTCCCATTGACAATGTTTAACCTGTTCACTGACAGTCTGTCCCATTGACAATGTTTAACCTGTTCACTGACAGTCTGTCCCATTAACAGTGTGTAACCTGGTCACTGACAGTCTGTCCCATTGACAGTGTGTATCCTGTTCTCTAACAGTCTGTCCCATTGACAGTGTGAACCTGTTCACTGACAGTCTGTCCCATTGACAGTGTGTAACCTGTTCACTGACAGTCTGTCCCATTGACAGTGTGAACCTGTTCACTGACAGTCTGTCCCATTGACAGTGTGTATCCTGTTCACTGACAGTCTGTCCCATTGACAGTGTGTATCCTGTTCACTGACAGTCTGTCCCATTGACAGTGTGTAACCTGTTCACTGACCGTCTGTCCCATTGACGGTGTGTAACCTGTTCACTGACAGTCTGTCCCATGGACAGTGTGTAACCTGGTCACTGACAGTCTGTCCCATTGACAGTGTGTAACCTGTTCACTGACAGTCTGTCCCATTGACAGTGTGTATCCTGTTCACTCACAGTCTGTCCCATTGACAGTGTTTAACCTGTTCACTGACAGTCTGGCCCATTGACAGTGTGTAACCTGTTCACTGACAGTCTGTCCCATTGACAGTGTTTAACCTGTTCACTAACAGTCTGGCCCATTGACAGTGTGAACCTGTCCCATTGACAGTGTAACCCGTTCACTGACAGTCTGTCCCATTGACAATGTTTAACCTGGTCACTGACAGTCTGTCCCATGGACAGTGTGTATCGTGTTCACTGACAGTCTGTCCCATTGACAGTGTGTATCCTGTTCACTGACAGTCTGTCCCATTGACAGTGTGTATCCTGTTCTCTAACATCTGTCCCATTGACAGTGTGAACCTGTTCACTGACAGTCTGTCCCATTGACAGTGTGTAACCCGTTCACTGACAGTCTGTCCCATTGACAATGTTTAACCTGGTCACTGACAGTCTGTCCCATGGACAGTGTGTATCGTGTTCACTGACAGTCTGTCCCATTGACAGTGTGTATCCTGTTCACTGACAGTCTGTCCCATTGACAGTGTGTATCCTGTTCTCTAACATCTGTCCCATTGACAGTGTGAACCTGTTCACTGACAGTCTGTCCCATTGACAGTGTGTATCCTGTTCACTGACAGTCTGTCCCATTGACAATGTTTAACCTGGTCACTGACAGTCTGTCCCATTGACAGTGTGTATCCTGTTCACTGACAGTCTGTCCCATTGACAGTGTGTAACCTGTTCACTGACAGTCTATCCCATTGACAGTGTGTATCCTGTTCACTGACAGTCTGTCCCATTGACAGTGTGTATCCTGTTCACTGACAGTCTGTCCCATTGACAGTGTGTAACCTGTTCACTGACAGTCTGTCCCATTGACAGTGTGTAACCTGTTCACTGACAGTCTGTCCCATTGACAGTGTGTATCCTGTTCACTGACAGTCTGTCCCATTGACAGTGTGTAACCTGTTCACTGACAGTCTGTCCCATTGACAGTGTAACCTGTTCACTGACAGTCTGTCCCATGGACAGTGTGTAACCTGGTCACTGACAGTCTGTCCCATTGACAGTGTGTATCCTGTTCACTGACAGTCTGTCCCATTGACAGTGTGTATCCTGTTCACTGACAGTCTGTCCCATTGACAGTGTGTATCCTGTTCACTGACAGTCTGTCCCATTGACAATGTGTATCCTGTTCACTGACAGTCTGTCCCATTGACAGTGTGTAACCTGTTCACTGACAGTCTGTCCCATTGACAGTGTGTAACCTGTTCACTGACAGTCTGTCCCATTGACAGTGTGAACCTGTTCACTGACAGTCTGTCCCATTGACAGTGTGTATCCTGTTCACTGACAGTCTGTCCCATTGACAGTGTGAACCTGGTCACTGACAGTCTGTCCCATTGACAGTGTGAACCTGTTCACTGACAGTCTGTCCCATTGACAGTGTGTAACCTGTTCACTGACAGTCTGTCCCATTGACAGTGTGAACCTGGTCACTGACAGTCTGTCCCATTGACAGTGTGTATCCTGTTCACTGACAGTCTGTCCCATTGACAGTGTGTAACCTGGTCACTGACAGTCTGTCCCATTGACAGTGTGTATCCTGTTCTCTAACAGTCTGTCCCATTGACAGTGTGTAACCTGTTCACTGACAGTCTGTCCCATTGACAATGTGTAACCTGTTCACTGACAGTCTGTCCCATTGACAATGTGTAACCTGGTCACTGACAGTCTGTCCCATTGACAGTCTGTAACCTGTTCACTGACAGTCTGTCCCATTGACAATGTGTATCCTGTTCACTGACAGTCTGTCCCATTGACAGTGTAACCTGTTCACTGACAGTCTGTCCCATTGACAGTGTAACCTGTTCACTGACAGTCTGTCCCATTGACAATGTTTAACCTGTTCACTCACAGTCTGTCCCATTGACAATGTTTAACCTGGTCACTGACAGTCTGTCCCATTGACAGTGTGTATCCTGTTCACTGACAGTCTGTCCCATTAACAGTGTGTAACCTGTTCACTGACAGTCTGTCCCATTGACAGTGTGTATCCTGTTCACTGACAGTCTGTCCCATTGACAGTGTGTATCCTGTTCACTGACAGTCTGTCCCATGGACAGTGTGTATCCTGTTCACTGACAGTCTGTCCCATTGACAGTGTGTATCCTGTTCACTGACAGTCTGTCCCATTGACAGTGTGTAACCTGGTCACTGACAGTCTGTCCCATTGACAGTGTGTAACCTGGTCACTGACAGTCTGTCCCATTGACAGTGTGTAACCTGGTCACTGACAGTCTGTCCCATTGACAGTGTGTATCCTGTTCACTGACAGTCTGTCCCATTGACAGTGTGTAACCTGTTCACTGACAGTCTGTCCCATTGACAATGTTTAACCTGTTCACTCACAGTCTGTCCCATTGACAATGTTTAACCTGGTCACTGACAGTCTGTCCCATTGACAATGTTTAACCTGGTCACTGACAGTCTGTCCCATTGCCAATGTTTAACCTGGTCACTGACAGTCTGTCCCATTGACAGTGTAACCTGTTCTCTAACAGTCTGTCCCATTGACAGTGTGTAACCTGGTCACTGACAGTCTGTCCCATTGACAGTGTGTAACCTGGTCACTGACAGTCTGTCCCATTGACAATGTGTATCCTGGTCACTGACAGTCTGTCCCATTGACAGTGTGTATCATGGTCACTGACAGTCTGTCCCATTGACAGTGTGTATCCTGTTCACTGACAGTCTGTCCCATTGACAATGTTTAACCTGGTCACTGACAGTCTGTCCCATTGACAGTGTGTATCCTGGTCACTGACAGTCTGTCCCATTGACAGTGTGTATCCTGTTCACTGACAGTCTGTCCCATTGACCGTGTGTATCCTGGTCACTGACAGTCTGTCCCATTGACAGTGTGTATCCTGTTCACTGACAGTCTGTCCCATTGACAATGTTTAACCTGGTCACTGACAGTCTGTCCCATTGACAGTGTGTAACCTGGTCACTGACAGTCTGTCCCATGGACAGTGTGTATCGTGTTCACTGACAGTCTGTCCCATTGACAGTGTGTAACCTGTTCACTGACAGTCTGTCCCATTGACAGTGTGTAACCTGGTCACTGACAGTCTGTCCCATTGACAGTGTGTATCCTGTTCACTGACAGTCTGTCCCATTGACAGTGTGTATCCTGTTCACTCACAGTCTGTCCCATTGACAATGTTTAACCTGGTCACTGACAGTCTGTCCCATTGACAATGTTTAACCTGGTCACTGACAGTCTGTCCCATTGACAATGTTTAACCTGGTCACTGACAGTCTGTCCCATTGACAATGTTTAACCTGGTCACTGACAGTCTGTCCCATTGACAATGTTTAACCTGGTCACTGACAGTCTGTCCCATTGACAATGTTTAACCTGGTCACTGACAGTCTGTCCCATTTTCAGGGTGTAACCTGTTCACTGACAGTCTGTCCCATGGACAGTGTGTATCGTGTTCACTGACAGTCTGTCCCATTGACAGTGTGTAACCTGGTCACTGACAGTCTGTCCCATTGACAATGTTTAACCTGTTCACTGACAGTCTGTCCCATTGACAGTGTAATCTGTTCACTGACAGTCTGTCCCATTGACAATGTGTAACCTGGTCACTGACAGTCTGTCCCATGGACAGTGTGTAACCTGTTCACTGACAGTCTGTCCCATTGACAGTGTGTATCGTGTTCACTGACAGTCTGTCCCATGGACAGTGTGAACCTGTTCACTGACAGTCTGTCCCATGGACAGTGTGTAACCTGTTCACTGACAGTCTGGCCCATTGACAATGTTTAACCTGTTCACTGACAGTCTGTCCCATGGACAGTGTGTATCGTGTTCACTGACAGTCTGTCCCATGGACAGTGTGAACCTGTTCACTGACAGTCTGTCCCATGGACAGTGTGTAACCTGTTCACTGACAGTCTGGCCCATTGACAATGTTTAACCTGGTCACTGACAGTCTGTCCCATGGACAGTGTGTAACCTGTTCACTGACAGTCTGTCCCATTGACAGTGTGTAACCTGGTCACTGACAGTCTGTCCCATTGACAGTGTGTAACCTGTTCACTGACAGTCTGTCCCATTGACAGTGTGTATCGTGTTCACTGACAGTCTGTCCCATTGACAGTGTGTAACCTGTTCACTGACAGTCTGTCCCATTGACAGTGTGTAACCTGTTCAATGACAGTCTGTCCCATTGACAGTGTGTAACCTGGTCACTGACAGTCTGTCCCATTGACAGTGTGTATCCTGTTCACTGACAGTCTGTCCCATTGACAGTGTGTATCCTGTTCACTGACAGTCTGTCCCATTGACAGTGTGTATCCTGTTCTCTAACAGTCTGTCCCATTGACAGTGTGTATCCTGTTCACTGACAGTCTGTCCCATTGACAGTGTGTATCCTGTTCACTGACAGTCTGTCCCATTGACAATGTTTAACCTGGTCACTGACAGTCTGTCCCATTGACAGTGTGTATCCTGTTCACTGACAGTCTGTCCCATTGACAATGTTTAACCTGGTCACTGACAGTCTGTCCCATGGACAGTGTGTAACGTGTTCAATGACAGTCTGTCCCATTGACAGTGTGTATCCTGTTCACTGACAGTCTGTCCCATTGACAGTGTGTATCCTGTTCACTGACAGTCTGTCCCGTTTTGTGTATTTTCTTGTAGGCGAGCAGCAGCCAGCAAAGCGTAAGAAAGGTCCAGCCCCGAAGATGCTGGGCAATGAGCTGTGTAGTGTGTGTGGAGACAAGGCCTCTGGTTTCCATTACAATGTTCTAAGCTGTGAAGGATGTAAGGGCTTTTTCAGACGCAGTGTCATTAAGAGTGCTCAGTACTCCTGCAAGAACAGCGGTCAGTGTCAGATGGACATGTACATGCGCAGGAAATGCCAAGAGTGTCGGCTACGCAAGTGTCGGCAGGCGGGAATGTTGGAGCAATGTAAGTCATTGGGAGACGGACCGAGGCAAGCATTACACAATGCCATCTAACCACACAACTTTCTGACAAAGACTTAACAGACACAGATATCTCTTTGAAAGAGAGAGACTGAGAGACACCAGTCAGTGTACAGATATCTCCCTGAGAGAGAGAGACTGAGAGACACCAGTCAGTGTACAGATATCTCCCTGAGAGAGAGAGACTGAGAGACACCAGTCAGTGTACAGATATCTCCCTGAGAGGGAGGACTGAGAGACACCAGTCAGTTTACAGATATCTCCCTGAGAGAGAGAGAGTGACTGAGAGACACCAGTCAGTGTACAGATATCTCCCTGAGAGAGAGCGAGAGACACCAGTCAGTGTACAGATATCTCCCTGAGAGAGAGACTGAGAGACAGAAGTCAGTGTACAGATATCTCCCTGAGAGAGAGGGGACTGAGAGACACCAGTCAGTGTACAGATATCTCCCTGACAGAGGGGACTGAGAGACACCAGTCAGTGTACAGATATCTCCCTGAGAGAGAGACTGAGAGACAGAAGTCAGTGTACAGATATCTCCCTGAGAGGGAGAGAGACTGAGAGACACCATTCAGTGTACAGATATCTCACAGAGAGAGACTGAGAGACACCAGCCAGTGTACAGATATCTCCCTGAGACTGAGGGGATTGAGAGACACCAGTCAGTGTACAGATATCTCCCTGAGAGCGAGGGGACTGAGAGACACCAGTCAGTATACAGATATCTCCCTGAGACTGAGGGGATTGAGAGACACCAGTCAGTGTACAGATATCTCCCTGAGAGACACCAGTCAGTGTACAGATATCTCCCTGAGACAGTGACATGGGTGAGAGTGACATGGCCCCACCCCGAGCCCTCCCCGACACTACCCCCGCCCCCCCCCTGACCTGCCCTGACCCCTCCCCGACACTCCTCTTCCTGGCCCCACTCCTCCCCGACACTACCACCCACCCACTGAGCAACCTGACTCCTCCCCGACACCTCCCCCCGAGACCCCGCCCCCCCCGGTCCCATCCCCAAACCCTACCCAACACAGCTCCGCCCCTCCCGGCCTTGGGCGATCTCCGCCCCCGACAATGGCCCACCCCCCCCCCCCCGCAACCACGGCTGTGCCATCTCGACATCTCTGCGTCCCCCCCCCACGTGAATCCCTACCTTCCCCTTCATCGGCATTAGCCAGCACCACTGGTTGGTGCCGTTCAAAATGGTGTTCGATTTACGCCGGCGTGACCTGTGGTCACGTCAGGGGGACTTTGGCCCATCCGGCTCGGAAATTCTCTTCAGGCCCGGGGAACAAGCACATCGCGGCAATTCTGCCGTTTCTCCGACCCGCGCGGCGCACTCCACATTGCCGTGGTTTTGGCCGGTCGGCGTATCGGATTCCCGGCGTCGGAGTGGCATGGCGGGATTCTCGTGCCCCCCCCAACCCAGCGATTCTCCGACGCGGGATCGGAGAATCCTGGCCACAACTGTTTTTTAAAGTGAAAAATTGTACCCGCCTCTACCAGCTTGTTCCAGATGCTCGCCACCCTCTGTGTGAAGGAAGTTCCTCTCTGGTCTCTTTTGTATCTCCCTCCTCTCTCCTTAGACCTATACCCTCTAGTTCTAGACTCTTCGACCTTTGGGAAAAGATCCTGGCCGGGATTTTCCGAGCCCGCGCCGGGTTGGAGAATCGCTGGGGGGGAGGGCGCGAGAATCCCGCCATGCTGCTCCGACACTGGGCCGCCGATTCTCCAGCGATCGGCGTGGCGCTGCTGAAATTGTTCCCCACGGCAATTCTCCGCAAGCAAAGGGCCAAACTCCGCCGAGTCCCAGCGGCATGGTTTAGACTTGGTACCACCCAGTGGGAGCCTCGACCCACAGCCGATGTGGATGTCCTGGTTTTTTGGGGGGGGGGGGATGCGAGGGGATCTGACTCTGGGTGGGGTGGCTGTCCCACGGGGTCCAGGCCCGCGAACGGGGGCTCATGATCGGCAGGCGCCCGCGATCTGGAGGGGGCCTACCTCCTACCACGCGGGCCTGCTGTTCGGTCGTTGATATGTTGGTCTGCGCTGGCGCAGAGACGGCCAGTGCGTGCATGCGGCAGCGTGGAGACAGCCGTCTGCGCATACGCTAACCTGTGCCAGCCATGTCGGGCCGGCTTTCGGCGCCGGAGCAGCGCACAGCACTGCGGCGCCGTTCTAGCCCCCGAACAGGAGAATTACTGGGCCTGGAGGCCCATTGGCGCCGGCGTCGCTCCCGCCGGATTTTACGGTGGCGTCAACACTTTGCCGCGATATCGGTGAATCTCGACCATTGACTATCTACCTTATCTAGGCCCCTCATTATTTTATAGACCTCTATAAGTTCACCCCAAGCCTCCTACGCTCCAGAGAAAAAAGTCCCGGCCTATCCAGCCTCTCCTTATAGCTCAGACCATCAAGTCCTGGCAGCATCCTCATCAATCTCTTCTGCACTGTATCTAGTTTCACAATATCCTTCCTATAATAAAGTGACAAGAACTGAACACAGTATTCCATGTGTGGTCTCACCAATGTCTTGTACAACTTCAACAAGACATCCCAACGCCTGTATTCAATATTCTGACCAATAAAACGGAGCATGCTGAATGCCTTCTTCACCATCCTGTCCATCTGAGACTCCACCTTCAAGGAGCTATGAACCTGTCCCCCGAGATCTCTTTGTTCTGTAACTGTCCCCAACTCCCTATCATTAACTGAGTAGATCCTGCCCTGATTTGATCTACCAAAATGTATCACCTCACATTTATCCAAATTAAACTCCATCTGCCATTCATCGGTCCACTGGCCCAATTGGTCAAGATCCTGTTGCAATCTTATATAACCTTCTTCACTATCCACTATGCCACCAATCTTGGTGTCATCTGCAAACATGCCTCCTACATTCTTAGCCAAATCATTAATATATTTAATAAATAACAGTGGACCCAGCGCCGATATCTGAGGCACACCGCTGGTCACAGGCCTCCAGTTTGAAAAACCACCCTCCATAACCACCCTTTGGCTCCGGTTGCCAAGTCAATTTTGTATCCAATTGGCTACCACGTCCTGGATCCTGTGCGGTTTAATCTTTTGCAACAACCAACCATGCGGTACCTTGTCAAAGGCCTTACTAAAGTCCACGTAGACAACGGCGACTGCACTGCCCTCATCTCCCTTCTTGGTTACCCCTTCAAAACTCAATCAAATTGGTGAGACGTGACTTTCTTTTTGCAACAAATGAGGTGAATTAACTGCACAAAGAGTGATATGTTAATTTGATCCAGCAGCCATCCAGATGTTACAGCTGTCAATTTACCAAAGCTGGAACCTAAGTATTCCAGGGATTCGAAAAGGGGCAGGTTGTCCTGTAAATTAATGTGCCATGCTGTCAACTGTAGACCCGTCACACAGGCCTTAATTATATTGAGGCCCTGGTGGACCAATCACTTGTGACCCATTTGAGGCCCTGAGGTTGGTATCTGATGCCCAATTAAGTGGCTAGTCCTGTTCCAATTTTACATGCTGAGAGAGTGACCTGGCAAGCTGGCCAGTGAATGGTCCGCTGTGCCAATCGGAGCCCCCTCCCCAAGTTTTGCTTCCCTGCATGAAGTGCCCACTCATTAAGTGTAGGGCAGAGTATAAATTAGGAAATTAGAGGCACATATAATAAGGAGAATACTGTAATCAGGGAGTGCTTAAATTGTCCTATCGACTGAGTGAACCAAATCTGCAGTAATGATGTGGAGGACATGATGATGGAATGCACACAAGATGATTTTCTAGAGTAGTAGGTCGAGGAACCAACAAGGAACATTTTGGCCGGGATCCTCCCCCAACCAGCGGGTGGGCCGTACCGGCGTGAACCACACTGGCGTCGGGCCGTATGGAAGGTGCGGAATCCTCCACACTTCCGGGGGCTAGGCCGCCGCTGGAGTGGTTGGCGCCATGCCAACTGACGCTGGAGGGCCTCTGTCGGCCGGCGCGGGTTGGCGCATGCGCAGGAGCGGCAGCGTGTTCTGGCGCATGTGCAGAACCGCTGCTGTGATTCCTGCGCATGCGCGGGAGGTTTCTTGTCCGTGCATGCCATCGCGGAACCTTACACAGGCCGGTGCGGAGGGAAAGAGTGCCCCCACGGCACAGGCCCGCCTGCAGATTGGTGGGCCCTAATCGTGGGCCAGGCCACCGTGGCCCCCCCCCCCCCCCCCGGGGCCGGATCCCACCCCGAGGACTCCGCAAGTTGCCCTCAAAGCCAGGTCCCACCAGTATGGACCTTGTCTAATCCACACCGGCGGGACTGGCCACAAACAGGCGGCCGCTCGGCCCATTGGTGCCCGGAGAATTGCCGGGGGGACACTGCCAACGGCCCCCGACCTGCGCGCACGATCCCCGCCCCCGCCCATTGTCTTAAATCGGTGGCCTCTGGTTCTCGAACCTCTCCACATGGGGATCAGTTCCTCCCTCTCTATTCTGTCCTGTTGGCCATGATTTTGAAAACCTGTGCAAAATCCTGGTTGGGATATACTTAAGCCGGGGTGGGGTTTTGTGGCCCTTCCCATCAGTGGGACTTTCGGTGACGGAGGCGGCTCGCCATTCGCCGCCAGTGGGATTCTCCAGTCCCGTCAAAGTCTACAATGTTTTACATGGTTCGCTCGCCCTGCCGCCAAGGAACCTGCTGCAGGGATCCCCTCCAACAGGACCATACAATCCCACCAGAGGGAAGGGCTGGGGAGATCAGACCCAGATTCTCCAATTTATACACATTCTCCAATTTATACACATTCTCCAATTTATACACATACTCCAATTTATACACATAACTGAAGTCCTCATCTCTGGAACTCTTCTTGTGAATCTTTCTAAACCCTGTTTAATGCCTTCACACCCTTCCTAAAGTGCAGACAAAAGATTTCAGCTGAGGATAAACCAATGTTCTATGTTGGTTCATTCTAACTTTCATGCTTTTATAAAGCCCAGGACTATGTATGTTTTATTGACATTTATTAATCCTTTCTCAACGTTCTTGCCACCTTCAATCCCCTCAGCACTTGCGTCACCTTTAGGGATGTATGCTTTAATTTATCATAGAATCCCTGCAGTACCAAAAGGAGGTAATTCAGCCCATCGAGTCTGCACTGATCCTCCAAAAGAGGGAGCTACCTAAGACCACTCCCTGGTGCTGTGAGGCAGCAGTGCTAACCACTGAGCCACCCCCTATATTGCCTCTCTTTATTATTCCACCCAAAAGGAATCCTTTCACACCTCGCTGCATTAAATGTCAATTGGTATAATGGCAGAAAGGCCTTCTTGAAATTGTTATCAAGTGCTCCGATCTCGGGATTCTGGGTGTTGCTGGTTCCTTCCAGCTCCACCCTGCCAGCGTGACGACGTGGTCCGTGCCTCGATCTTTGTTTTGCACAGAGTGCTGCACAATGAGGCGGGAGAAACTAGCTGTGCAGCTGGCTGGCTAAACACTGGTCTCTTCAACTCAGCCAGTGCAAAAAAAGAGAGAATTCCACCCTCTGCGTCCTCCTCACAACTTTCCTTCCACCTATCTCATATTCCCAGCAAAGTTGGTGACAGTACAGTTGATCCTTTCATCCAAATCATTAACATAGATTGAAATAGTTGAGGCCTCAGCACTAGTTACAGTTTGCCAATCTGAAAGTGACCCATTTCCCCCAAGTCTTTATTTCCTGTTCGTTAGCCCAATCCTCTATCCACACAAATTCATTACCTCAACACTATTTGCTCTTATCTTGAGATGTGGCCCTTTAATGTGGCAACCTTATCAAATGCCCTTTGGAAAACCGACATCAACTGGTGCCCTTTTACCCACCCTGCTTGTTACATCCTCAAAGAACTCTAATAAATTTATCAATGGCAATTTCCTTTTCACAAAACCAATTTGGCTTTGCCTGATTGTATTATGATTTTCTAAATGTCCTGCTATTAGGTTCCAGCAATTGTCTAATGACAGATGTTGGGCTAACTGACATAATCTGTTTTCTGTATCCCTCCATTCCTGAATAATGGTGTTAGAATTGTTTTTCCCAATCTATTGAGACCTTTACAGAATCTAGGAAATTTTTGGAAGATTATGACAATGTCTAGCCTCTCTGTAATCACTTGCTTTAAAACTCTAGTATACAGGCCATCAGTGAAGACTTGTGCTCCAGAACTTGCCGCACCCCTAGCCAAGCTGTTCCAATACAGCGACAATACTGGCATCTACCCCGCAATGTGGAAAATTGCTCAGGTGTGTCCTGTACACCAGAAACAGGACAAATCCAACCCAGCCAACTATTGCCACATCAGACAACTCTCGACCATCAGTAAACTTATGGAAGGGGTCATCAACAGTGCCACCAAGGGCACTTAGTCAGCAATAAATATAAAATATTAAAGCATGCTGCTGTGCAGAGAGACCTGGGTGTGCTAGTGCATGAGTCACAGAAAGTTGGTTTACAGGTGCAACAGGTGATTAAGAAAGCGAATGGAATTTTGTCCTTCATTGCTAGAGGGATGGAGTTTAAGACTAGGAAGGTTATGTTGCAATTGTATAAGGTGTTAGTGAGGCCACACCTGGAGTATTGTGTTCAGTTTTGGTCTCCTTACTTGAGAAAGGACGTACTGGCACTGGAGGGTGTGCAGAGGAGATTCACTAGGTTAATCCCAGAGCTGAAGGGGTTGGATTACGAGGAGAGGTTGAGTAGACTGGGACTGTACTCGTTGGAATTTAGAAGGATGAGGGGGAATCTTATAGAAACATTTAAAATTATGAAGGGAATAGATAGGATAGATGCGGGCAGGTTGTTTCACTGGCGGGTGAAAGCAGAACTAGGGGACATAGCCTCAAAATAAGGGGAAGTAGATTTAGGACTGAATTTAGGAGGAATTTCTTCACCCAAAGGGTTGTGAATCTATGGAATTCCTTGCCCAGTGAAGCAGTTGAGGCTCCTTCATTAAATGGTTTTAAGGTAAAGATAGATAGTTTTTTGAAGAATAAAGGGATTAAGGGTTATGGTGTTCGGGCCGGAAAGTGGAACTGAGTCCACAAAAGATCAGCCATGATCTCATTGAATGGCGGAGTAGGCTCGAGGGGCCAGATGGCCTACTCCTGCTCCTAGTTCTTATGTTCTTATGTAATAACCTGCTCATGAACGCTCAGTTTGGGTTCCGCCAGGGTCACTCAGCTCCTGACCTCATCACAGCCTTGGTTCAAACATGGACAAAATATCTGAACTCCAGAGGTGAGGTGAGGTGAGAGTGATTGCCCTTGCCATCATGGCAGCAATTGGCCAAGTGTGGCATCAAGGAGCCCCAGCTAAACTGGAGTCAATGGGAATTCGGGGAAAACTCCCCACTGGTTAGAGTCATATCTGGCACAAAGGAAGATGGTTGTGGTGGTTGGAGGTCAATCATCTCAGCTCTAGGACATCACAGCAAGAGTTCCTCGTTAGTGTCCTAGGCCCAACCGTTTACAGCTGCTTCATCAATGACCTTCCTGCCAACATAAGGTCAGACGTGGGGATGTTTGCGGATGACTGCACAATGTTCAGCACCATTTTTGACTCCTCAGATAATGAAGCAACCCATGTACAAATGCAACAAGACCTGAACAACATCTGGGCTTGGGCTGATAAGTGGCAAGTTACATTTGCGCCGCAGAAGTGCCAGACAATGACCATCTCCAGCAAGAGAGGATCTAACATTTCCCCTTGACATTCAATGGCATTACCATCACTGAATCCTCACAATCAACATCCTGTGGGTTACAATTGATCAGAAACTGAACTGGACTAGCCATATGAATACTGTAGCTACCAGGGCAGGTCAGAGGCTAGGAATCTATGGCGACTTACCACTGACTCCCCAAAGCCTGTCCATCATCTACAAGGCACAAGCCAGGAGTCTGATGGAGTCATCATCACTTGCCTGGATGAATGCAGCTCCAACAACACTCAAGAAGCTCAACCTAATCCAGGATAAAGCAACCCGCTTGATTGCCACCAATTCTACAAACATTCACTGTCTCCATCACCAACACACAGTAGCAGCCGTGTGTACCATCTACAAGATGCACTGCAGGATCTCACCAAGGCTCCTTGGGCAGCTCCTTCCAAACCCATGATCACTACCATCTAGAAGGATAAGAGCAGCAGATCCTGGGTACATCACTGCTTGGATGTTCTCCTCCAAGTCACTCACCATGCTGACTTGGAAATATATCGCCGATCCTTTACTGTAGCTGGTTCAAAATACTGCAACTCTGTCCCTAACAGCACAGTGGGTGTACCTACACCTCAGGGACTGCAGCGGTTCAAGTTGGTAACTCAGCAACAGTTTCTGAAGGGCTATTATAGATGGGCAATAAATGCAGCCTATCCAGCGACGCCCACACCCCATGAATGAATTTTTAAGAAATCAGGTACAGAGGACTTTTCAGCCTTTCGATCCAAAGAATAAAGAACAAAGAAAGTACAGCACAGGAACAGGCCTTCGGCCTTCCAAGCCTGTGCCGACCATGCTGCCCATCTAAACTAAAATCTTCTACACTTCCTGGGTTTGTATCCCTCTATTCCCATCCTATTCATGTATTTATCAAGATGCCCCTTAAATGTCACTATCGTCCGTGCTTCCACCACCCCCTCCGGCAGCGAGTTCCAGGCACCTGTGTAAAAAACCTGCCTCGTACATCTCCTCTCAACCTTGCCCCTTGCACCTTAAACCTATGCCCCATAGTAATTGAGCCCTCTACTCTGGGAAAAAGTCTCTGACTATCCACCCTGTCTATGCCCCTCATAATTTTGTAGACCTCCATCAGGTCGCCCCTCAACCTCCGTCGTTCCAGTGAGAACAAACCAAGTTCATTCAACCTCTCCTCATAGCTAATGCCCTCCATACCAGGCAACATCCTGATAAATCTCTTCTGCACCCTCTAAATCCTCCACATCCTTCTGGTAGTGTGGCGACCAGAATTGAACACTATACTCCAAGTGTGACCTAACTAAGGTTCTGTACAGCTGCAACATGACTTGCCAATTCTTATACTCAATGCCCCGGCCAATGAAGGCAAGCATTCCGTATGCCTTCTTGGCTACTTTCTCCACCTGTATTGCCCCATTCAGTGACCTGTGGACCTGTACACCTAGATCTCTCTGACTGTCAATACTCTTGAGGGTTCTACCATTCACTGTATATTCCCTACCTGCATTCGACCTTCCAAAATGCATTACCTCACATTTGTCCGGATTAAAATCCATCTCTCCGCCCAAGTCTCCAAATGATCTAAATCCTGCTGTATCCTCTGACAGTCCTCATCGCTATCCGCAATTCCACCAACCTTTGTGTCGTCCGCAGACTTACTAATCAGACCAGTTACATTTCCCACCAAATCATTTATATATACTATGAACAACAAAGGTCCCAGCACTGATCCCTGCGGAACACCACTAGTCACAGCCCTCCAATCAGAAAAGCACCCTTCCATTGCTACTGTCTACCTTCTCTGACCTAGTCAGTTCTGTATCCTTCTTGCCAGCTCACCCCTGATCTCGTGTGACTTCACCTTTTGTACCAGTCTACCATGAGGGACCTTGTCAAAGGCCTTATTGAAGTCCATATAGACAACATCCACTGCCTTACCTGCATCAATCATCTTTGTGATCTCCTCAAAAAGCGCTATCACGTTAGTGAGACACAACCTCCCCTTCACAAAACTGTGCTGCCTCTCGCTAATACATCCATTTGCTTCTAAATGGGAGTAGATCCTGTCTTGAAGAATTCTCTCCAGTAATTTCCCTACCACTGACGTAAGGCTCACCGGCCTGTAGTTCCCTGGATTATCCTTTCTACCCTTCTTAAACAAAGGAACAACATTGGCTATTCTCCAGTCCTCTGGGGCATCACCTGGAGACCGTGAGGATCCAAAGATTTCTGTCAAGGCCTCTGCAATTTCCTCTCTTGCCTCCTTCAGTATTCTGGGGTAGATCCCATCAGGCCCTGGGGACTTATCTACCTTAATATTTTCCAAGACGCCCAACACCTCGTCTTTTTGGATCTCAATGTGACCCAGGCTATCTACCCTTCTCCAGGCACAACATCCACCAATTCCTTCTCTTTGGTGAATACTGATGCAAAGTATTCATTTAGTACCTCGCCCACTTCATTTGGCTGCACACTTAGATTCCCTCCCCTGCCCTTCAATAGGCCAACCCTTTCCCTAGCTACCCTCTTGCTTTTTATATACGTGTAAAAAGCCTTGGGATTTTGCTTAACCCTCTTTGTCAATGACTTTTCGTGACCCCTTTTAGCCCTGCTGACTCCTTACTTAAGTTCCTTCCTACTTTCTTTAGGAGGAACTTCTTCACCCAAAGGGTTGTGAATCTATGGAATTCCTTGCCCAGTGAAGCAATAGAGGCTTCTTCATTAAATGTTTTTAAGATAAAGATAGATAGTTTTTTGAAGAATAAAGGAATTAAGAGTTATGGTGTTCAGGCCGGAAAGTGGAGCTGAGTCCACAAAAGATCAGCCATGATCTCATTGAATGGTGGAGCAGGCTCGAGGGGCCAGATGGCCTACTCCTGCTCCTAGTTCTTATGTTCGTATTCCACACAGGCTTCGTCTGTTCCCAGCCTTCTAGCCCTGACAAATGCCTCCTTTTTCTTTTTGACGAGGCCTACAATATCTCTTGTCATCCAAGGTTCCCGAAATGTGCCGTATTTATCCTTCTTCCGCACAGTAACATGCCAGTCCTGAATTCCTTCCTTTCAACTGACATTTGAAAGCCTCCCACATGTCAGATGTTGATTTACCCTCAAACATCCCCCCCCCCAATCTAGGTTATTCAGTTCCTGCCTAATATTGTTATAATTAGCCTTCCCCCAATTTAGCACATTCACCCTAGGACCACTCTTACCCTTGTCCACCACTGCTCTTCTCCTTGTCCACTTGTCCATTTGTTTTAGTAATCTTCCCCTCGGGATAAAGGTTGTGTCAATATTTCGGCCGTTTGATCAGAACTTAAAATCAAGAGATCTCCCCTGGAGAACAAGTTGAAGCCAGCAGGAGAGGGGTGAACCTAGGCATAGTTGGACAATGAATACCATGGAATATTTGCAGATGAGCTATTGTAGATGTGTGAGAGGTAAGACAAATGGGAATGACATACCGTGGTGACAGATCTTCTGGTAAGAGTAGCTACAAGCAGCAATCGAGAATATTTTAAGCTCCTGTCTTTCTTTTGCCCCTTGATATTCTTCTATTCTTGAGAATATTTTATCATCTGCTGTGGAGACAGATGCAAAGTACTTGATCAAAACCATTTCCTTGTTCCCCTTTTTTAAATTCCCGAATCTCACCTTTAATGGACGAACATTTACTTTTGCTCCTCTCTTCCTTTTTAGCTTTTACTATCTGCTGCTATATTTCTTGCTAGTTTACTCTTGTTCTCCAATTTCTCCCTCATTTTTAAAAATCATCCTTTGCTTGTTTCTAAAGTTTTCCAAACGTTATGTTTGCAACATTGTATCTTTTCTTTCAATTGGATCCCATCCTTAACTTTTATTAGCTAGCCATGTATGATCACCTTTCTTGCACAGTTTCTTTTTCAATGGAATATATTTATGCTGTGAATTTTGAAATATCTACTTAAGTATCTGACCCTGCTTACCTGTTAAGTTATTTTCCCAGTCTATTTCAGCCAACTTGGTCTTCATACCTTTATTTGTATTAAGATACTTGTTTAAGAGCCAAGTTTATTACCCTTCAACTAAATGTGAAAAGTTATGTTATGATCACTCTTGACTAGAGGATCCATTACAATGGAATCATTAATTGTTCCTACCTAATTTTCCATTACTAAGCCTAAGTACCTTTCTTACAATTCCCAATAATTTCTTGATTAATATCCTGTTCTTCAATGTAGGTACTCTTTGGTGGGAGTAGTTTAGAGAGGCCCTGTGACTATTTTTTATCTCCAACAAAATTGATTCTATATTTTGAACTTCTGAGCCAAGATCATTTCTCACTACTGTACTGGTTTCCTTCTTTATTAACAGAGCAACCCCACCTTCATTTCCTTCCTTCCTAGCTTTCTGAAATGTCATATACCCTTAAACCTCCTGCCTTTGGTCACCTTGCACCATCATTTCTGAAATAGTAATGAGGCTGTAACATATTTATTGCTATTTCCCATAACAATTTATTCACCTTGTAATGGATGTGACTACAGGTACAGTGCTGTATGACTGTGCCAGTTTGAAAGAATGTCTGCACATACAGCACACTACAGCTCTACCATGGTTAAAGAGTGACTGCCAGTACAGCATTCCGTATCTATGACGAGATAAAGGAATGACGAAAGTTAGTGCTGTACAACAGTGCTGAGATTAAAGAGTGACTGTAGTTACAGAGCCGTGTGAGTGTCCGAAGATTGAAGAGTGAATGTAGTTGCAGAGCTGTGTGACTGTGCCGAGATTAAAGAGTGACTGTAGGTACAGAGCTATGTGACTGTGCCGAGATTAAAGAGTGACTGTAGGAACAGAGCTCTGTGACTGTGTCGAGATTAAAGAGTGACGGTAGGTACAGAGCTGTGTGACTGTGCCGAGATTAAAGAGTGACTGTAGAAACAGAGCTGTGTGACTGTGCCGAGATTAAAGAGTGACTGTAGGTACAGAGCTATGTGACTGTGCCAAGATTAAAGAGTGACTGTAGGTACAGAGCTGTGTGACTGTGCCGAGATTAAAGAGTGACTGTAGGTACAGAGCTGTGTGACTGTGCCAAGATTAAAGAGTGACTGTAGGTACAGAGCTGTGTGACTGTGCCGAGATTAAAGAGTGACTGTAGGTACAGAGCTGTGTGACTGTGCCGAGATTAAAGAGTGACTGTAGGTACAGAGCTGTGTGACTGTGCCGAGATTAAAGAGTGACTGTAATTACAGAGCTGTTTGACTGTGCCGAGATTAAAGAGTGACGGTAGGTACAGAGCTGCGTGACTGTGCCGAGATTAAAGAGTGACTGTAGGTACAGAGCTGTGTGACTGTGCCGAGATTAAAGAGTGACTGTAGGTACAGAGCTGTGTGACTGTGCCGAGATTAAAGAGTGACTGTAGAAACAGAGCTGTGTGACTGTGCCGAGATTAAAGAGTGACTGTAGGTACAGAGCTATGTGACTGTGCCAAGATTAAAGAGTGACTGTAGGTACAGAGCTGTGTGACTGTGCCGAGATTAAAGAGTGACTGTAGGTACAGAGCTGTGTGACTGTGCCAAGATTAAAGAGTGACTGTCGGTACAGAGCTGTGTGACTGTGCCGAGATTAAAGAGTGACTGTAGGTACAGAGCTGTGTGACTGTGCCGAGATTAAAGAGTGACTGTAGGTACAGAGCTGTGTGACTGTGCCGAGATTAAAGAGTGACTGTAATTACAGAGCTGTTTGACTGTGCCGAGATTAAAGAGTGACGGTAGGTACAGAGCTGCGTGACTGTGCCGAGATTAAAGAGTGACTGTAGGTACAGAGCTGTGTGACTGTGCCGAGATTAAAGAGTGACTGTAGGTACAGAGCTGTGTGACTGTGCCGAGATTCAAGAGTGACTGTAGGTAGGTACAGAGCTGTGTGACTGTGCCGAGATTAAAGAGTGACGGTAGGTACAGAGCTTTGTGACTACCGAGATTAAAGAGTGACTGTAGGTACAGAGCTGTGTGACTGTGCCAAGATTAAAGAGTAACTGTAGGTACAGAGCTGTGTGACTGTGCCGAGATTAAAGAGTGACGGTAGGTACAGAGCTGTGTGACTGTGCCGAGATTAAAGAGTAACTGTAGGTACAGAGCTGTGTGACTGTGCCGAGATTAAAGAGTGACTGTAGGTACAGAGCTGTGTGACTGTGCCGAGATTAAAGAGTGACTGTAGTTACAGAGCCGTGTGACTGTGCCAAGATTAAAGAGTGACTGTAGGTACAGAGCCGTGTGACTGTGCCAAGATTAAAGAGTGACTGTAGGTACAGAGCTGTGTGACTGTGCCGAGTTTAAAGAGTGACTGTAGGTACAGAGACGTGTGACTGTGCCAAGATTAAAGAGTGACTGTAGGTACAGAGCTGTGTGACTGTGCCGAGTTTAAAGAGTAACTGTAGCTACAGAGCTGTGTGACTGTACCAAGATTAAAGAGTGACTGTAGGTACAGAGCTGTGTGACTGTGCTGAGATTAAAGAGTAACTGTAGGTACAGAGCTGTGTGACTGTACCAAGATTAAAGATTGAATGTAAGTACAGAGCTGTGTGACTGTGCCAAGATTAAAGAGTGACTGTAGGTACAGAGCTGTGTGACTGTGCCGAGTTTAAAGAGTAACTGTAGCTACAGAGCTGTGTGACTGTACCAAGATTAAAGAGTGACTGTAGGTACAGAGCTGTGTGACTGTGCTGAGATTAAAGAGTAACTGTAGGTACAGAGCTGTGTGACTGTACCAAGATTAAAGATTGAATGTAAGTACAGAGCTGTGTGACTGTGCCGAGATTAAAGAGTGACTGTAGGTATAGAGCTATGTGACTGTGCCAAGATTAAAGAGTGACTGTAGGTACAGAGCTGTGTGACTGTGCTGAGATTAAAGAGTAACTGTAGGTACAGAGCTGTGTGACTGTACCAAGATTAAAGATTGAATGTAAGTACAGAGCTGTGTGACTGTGCCGAGATTAAAGAGTGACTGTCGGTACAGAGCTGTGTGACTGTGCCGAGATTAAAGAGTGACTGTAGGTACAGAGCTGTGTGACTGTGCCGAGATTAAAGAGTGACTGTAGGTACAGAGCTGTGTGACTGTGCCGAGATTAAAGAGTGACTGTAATTACAGAGCTGTTTGACTGTGCCGAGATTAAAGAGTGACGGTAGGTACAGAGCTGCGTGACTGTGCCGAGATTAAAGAGTGACTGTAGGTACAGAGCTGTGTGACTGTGCCGAGATTAAAGAGTGACTGTAGGTACAGAGCTGTGTGACTGTGCCGAGATTAAAGAGTGACTGTAGTAACAGAGCTGTGTGACTGTGCCGAGATTAAAGAGTGACTGTAGGTACAGAGCTATGTGACTGTGCCAAGATTAAAGAGTGACTGTAGGTACAGAGCTGTGTGACTGTGCCGAGATTAAAGAGTGACTGTAGGTACAGAGCTGTGTGACTGTGCCAAGATTAAAGAGTGACTGTCGGTACAGAGCTGTGTGACTGTGCCGAGATTAAAGAGTGACTGTAGGTACAGAGCTGTGTGACTGTGCCGAGATTAAAGAGTGACTGTAGGTACAGAGCTGTGTGACTGTGCCGAGATTAAAGAGTGACTGTAATTACAGAGCTGTTTGACTGTGCCGAGATTAAAGAGTGACGGTAGGTACAGAGCTGCGTGACTGTGCCGAGATTAAAGAGTGACTGTAGGTACAGAGCTGTGTGACTGTGCCGAGATTAAAGAGTGACTGTAGGTACAGAGCTGTGTGACTGTGCCGAGATTCAAGAGTGACTGTAGGTAGGTACAGAGCTGTGTGACTGTGCCGAGATTAAAGAGTGACGGTAGGTACAGAGCTTTGTGACTGCCGAGATTAAAGAGTGACTGTAGGTACAGAGCTGTGTGACTGTGCCAAGATTAAAGAGTAACTGTAGGTACAGAGCTGTGTGACTGTGCCGAGATTAAAGAGTGACGGTAGGTACAGAGCTGTGTGACTGTGCCGAGATTAAAGAGTAACTGTTGGTACAGAGCTGTGTGACTGTGCCGAGATTAAAGAGTGACTGTAGGTACAGAGCTGTGTGACTGTGCCGAGATTAAAGAGTGACTGTAGTTACAGAGCCGTGTGACTGTGCCAAGATTAAAGAGTGACTGTAGGTACAGAGCTGTGTGACTGTGCCGAGTTTAAAGAGTAACTGTAGCTACAGAGCTGTGTGACTGTACCAAGATTAAAGAGTGACTGTAGGTACAGAGCTGTGTGACTGTGCTGAGATTAAAGAGTAACTGTAGGTACAGAGCTGTGTGACTGTACCAAGATTAAAGATTGAATGTAAGTACAGAGCTGTGTGACTGTGCCAAGATTAAAGAGTGACTGTAGGTACAGAGCTGTGTGACTGTGCCGAGTTTAAAGAGTAACTGTAGCTACAGAGCTGTGTGACTGTACCAAGATTAAAGAGTGACTGTAGGTACAGAGCTGTGTGACTGTGCTGAGATTAAAGAGTAACTGTAGGTACAGAGCTGTGTGACTGTACCAAGATTAAAGATTGAATGTAAGTACAGAGCTGTGTGACTGTGCCGAGATTAAAGAGTGACTGTAGGTATAGAGCTATGTGACTGTGCCAAGATTAAAGAGTGACTGTAGGTACAGAGCTGTGTGACTGTGCTGAGATTAAAGTGTGACTGTAGGTACAGAGCTGTGTGACTGTGCCAAGATTAAAGATTGAATGTAAGTGCAGAGCTGTGTGACTGTGCCAAGATTAAAGAGTGACTGTAAGAGTGACTGTAGGTACAGAGCCGTGTGACTGTGCTGAGATTAAAGAGTGACTGTAGGTACAGAGCTTGTGACGGTGACGTGATTAAAGAGTGACTGTAGGTGCAGAGCTGTGTGACTGTGCCGAGATTAAAGAGTGACTGTAGGTACTGAGCTGTGTGACTGTGCCGAGTTTAAAGAGTGACTGTAGTTACAGAGCCGTGTGACTGTGCCGAGATTAAAGAGTGACTGTAGGTACAGAGCTTGTGACGGTGACGTGATTAAAGAGTGACTGTAGGTGCAGAGCTGTGTGACTGTGCCGAGATTAAAGAGTGACTGTAGGTACTGAGCTGTGTGACTGTGCCGAGTTTAAAGAGTGACTGTAGTTACAGAGCCGTGTGACTGTGCCGAGATTAAACAGTGACTGTAGGTACAGAGCCGTGTGACTGTGCCGAGTTTAAAGAGTGACTGTAGTTACAGAGCTGTGTGACTGTGCCGAGATTAAAGAGTGACTGTAGGAACAGAGCTGTGTGACTGTGCCGAGATTAAAGAGTGACGGTAGTTACAGAGCCGTGTGACTGTGCCGAGATTAAAGAGTGACGGTAGTTACAGAGCCGTGTGAGTGTCCGAAGATTAAAGAGTGATTGTAGGTACTGAGCTGTGTGACTGGGCCAAGATTAAAGATTGAATGTAGTTACAGAGCTGTGGGACGGTGACGTGATTAAAGTGCCTGTAGTTTCACAGCTGTGTGACTGTACCGAGATTAAAGAGTGACTGTAGGTTCAGAGTTTTGTGGCCGTGCCAAGATTAAAGATTGACTGTAGTTACAGAGCTGTGTGACTGTGCCGAGATTAAAGAGTGACTGTAGTTACAGAGCTGTGTGACTGTGCTGAGATTAAAGAGTGACGGTAGTTACAGAGCCTTGTGAGTGTCCGAAGATTAAAGAGTGACTGTAGGTACAGAGCTGTGTGACTGTGCTGAGATTAAAGAGTGATTGTAGGTACAGAGCTGTGTGACTGTGCCGAGATTTTAGAGTGACTGTAGTTACAGAGCTGTGTGACTGTGCCGAGATTAAAGAGTGACGGTAGTTACAGAGCCGTGTGACTGTGCCGAGATTAAAGAGTGACGGTAGGTACAGAGCTGTGTGACTGTGCCGAGATTAAAGAGTGACGGTAGTTACAGAGCCGTGTGAGTGTCCGAAGATTAAAGAGTGATTGTAGGTACTGAGCAGTGTGACTGGGCCAAGATTAAAGATTGAATGTAGTTACAGAGCTGTGGGACGGTGACGTGATTAAAGTGCCTGTAGTTTCACAGCTGTGTGACTGTACCGAGATTAAAGAGTGACTGTAGGTTCAGAGTTTTGTGGCCGTGCCAAGATTAAAGATTGACTGTAGTTACAGAGCTGTGTGACTGTGCCGAGATTAAAGAGTGACTGTAGGTACAGAGCTGTGTGACTGTGCCGAGATTAAAGAGTGACTGTAGTTACAGAGCTGTGTGACTGTGCCAAGATTAAAGAGTGACTGTAGTTACAGAGCTATGTGACTGTGTCATGATTAAAGAGTGACTGTAGGTACAGAGCTTTGTGACTGTGCCGAGATTAAAGAGTGACTGTAGTTACAGAGCTGTGTGACTGTGCCAAGATTAAAGAGTGACTGTAGGTACAGAGCTGTGTGACTGTGCCAAGATTAAAGAGTGACTGTAGGTATAGAGCTGTGTGACTGTGCCAAGATTAAAGAGTGACTGTAGTTACAGAGCTATGTGACTGTGCCAAGATTAAAGAGTGACTGTAGGTATAGAGTTTTGTGACTGCCGAGATTAAAGAGTGACTGTAGTTACAGAGCTGTGTGACTGTGCCAAGATTAATGTGTATTTACAGTCCTGTGTGACTACAGAAATTAATGGCTGACCGTATTCTGTGCTGTGTGATTCTCTGCTAAGACCCAACTGTGTTATAGGTGTCCTCTCAGAGGAACAGATTCGACTAAAGAAGATGAAGAAGCTGGAGGAGGAGATGACAAGGACTGTGAGGGTGACCTCAAGCCCCCTGTCGGGCTGGGAAACGCCAAGACTCAATATGGCACAGCTTGAAATGATCAGAAGATTGGTTGCTGCTCAGCAACAGGGGAACAAGCGATCGTTGAGTGACCGATTAAAAGTGACGGTGAGTTTTCAGGGAGATAAGTGTTACAGTTTAGAGTCGGTCAAAGGGAACCAATCTTTACACAATTTTATAGGTATCCATTCATAAAGTTACAGATTACAAGCATTCACCTCCTAACCCCATAACCGATCCTTAAGTTTCTGTCTATTCGGAAGGGCATTCCATCTTTTCTCTTTAAATAAAGTTTAGAGTTTATATATATATTGTCAGGGCCACGAAGAATCCAGCATGAGTTGTAGGATAGAAAGAAATAACATTTATTTACAATAACATATATACACACACAGACACAACAGCAGCAACAACTCCTTTGCTGCTCACTCCTCTCTAGCTGGTTCCATACTGGCCAGCTTTATTTATGCATGGCCCTGCTAATGATTTCTCCGCCCCCCTCACTGGGGAAGCTCATACTCCAATAGGATTGTGGGATTGCCATTAGTCCCCAGCCAGTGGTAAGCAGGCAGGTTTTAACATTCCCCCCCACCCCCCCAAAGTCCAAGGAATCCACTGAAGACCCTGGCAACGGAGGGCGTCGGACTCGTTTTGCCGCAGGCTGGACACCATTTGCACGTGGCGCTGGATCAGGTGGCGTGTTACAAGACAGAGAACAGCGCTTCTGTGATGGACCGCATAACGGTTGTACATCCACTGCCCGTGGGACTGAGGACTCCCATTCTGAGGCGCCCTGTGTCTCCATCTCGGAGTCCACTGCCTCCATCATCTCTATCTCCTTGCGGTTCTGCAACAACCTGTGCAGGCTCTGAGTACAGCGCCAGAGGAAGATTGTGAGGAACACCCTCCACTGTGTCTGGTCTCTGCGGCTATAGAGGTGAGCTCCAGGGACAGGGAATCTTTGGAAGAGGCGGCCTTCTGGACCGAACGTGGCCTACATGCTTGCACTGGAGACAACCCTGCGCTTGCATCTGGTAAGAGATCGAAAGAGGCCTGGTCGAAAGATAACGTCAGGGACCCACTGGGCAACACCAGCAAAATTTCAAATGAACACCGGGTCACCAGGCGAAAACTGCCGAATCGGCCGATGCCAAGAAAGGCTATGACCCGTTCTTGAGTGCGGCGTACTTTTGTGCCAATGTCTGGGAAAACCATGCTAAGGCGGGTGCGAAGTCTCCAGCCCATTAGGAGTTCTGCGGGAGCTACCCCAGTCACCGCATGTGGGGTGGTCCCGTATGAAAACAAAAAATGAGCCAGCCTCGTGTCCATAGACCCAGATGACTGCTTCTTTAGGCCCCGTTTGAATGTCTGCACTGCAATGTCCATTGGAAGCCGGTTGGTATGGAGCGGTGCGGATATGGCGTATGCCGTTCATCTTCATGAACCTCGCAATCTCCTCACTTGTGAAAGGAGTGCCATTGTCCGTGAGAAGCACCTCGGGGAGGCCATGCGTACTGAAAGACAAACGCATCTTCTCAATCGTTGCGCAGGACGTTGTGCCTCCCATCTTATGCACCTCTAGCCATTTAGACTGGGCGTCGATTAATAGAAGGAACATGGATCCGTGAAAAGGGCCGGCAAAATCCGCATGCAAGTGCCCAAGGCCACCCTGGCCATTCCCAGTGATGTTGGGGCGCGGCCGGCAGAAGCTTCTGATGATCCTGGCAAATGGAGCAGTTTTGGGCCACCTTCTCAATGTCGGTGTCGAGGCCTGGCCATCAGACATAACTCCGGGCCAACATTTTCATTTTGGTCACACCCGGATGCCTATTGTGCAAGTCCTGTAGTATCAGGTCCTGTCCTTTCTCCGGGACGACCACACGCGTCCCCCACAAAAGGATACCATCTTCCACGCTGAATTCTGACAGCTTGGAGGAAAATGCCCACAACTCGCCTGGGCGTTGTCTATGCTGCCCTCCATACAGGACTATGTGCCGAACCTTTGACAGGACTGGCTCCGTCTGGGTCCACTCACGGATCTGTGATGCCGTCACAGGAAAGGAGTCCATAAAATTTAGGGTTGCAACCACCTGACCAGTCATGGGGGTCGACATGGGGTCGGTCGATAAAGGCAATCGGCTCAGTGCGTCGGCATTCCCTATCTGGGTTCCTGGTTTGTGCTCCAGAGAATACTCGTATGCAGTGAGCAACAAAGCCCGGCGCTGGATCCGTGCGGAAGCAATGGGCAGTATTGGCTTATCCTCTCTGAAAAGTTCCAGCAGAGGCTTATGATCAGTCACAATAGTGAAATGGTAGCAATACACATATTGGTGGAAGCATTTCGCCGCAATGACCATCATCAGGCCCTCCTTCTCGATCTGCGCGTACTTTTTCTCCGCTGCAGTCAATGTGCGGGAGGTGAAAGCTATCGGCCGCTCAGCCCCGTTCTCCATCTTCTGGAACAGGACAGTCCCAAGACCATACGGGGATGCATCATATACGTGATGAGCGAAGGCTTTCCAGGATCATAGTGGGTTAGTAACCCCGACGACGACAATTGTTGTTTTACCCGCCGGAAAACGGTTTCTTGCGGCTGACCCCAAATCCAGGTGTGATTCTTCTTCAGCAGAAGGTGCAACGGGGCCAGCGTAGTTGCCAGATTGGGGAGGAACTTTCCGTAATAGATAACGAGGCCAAGAAAAGAACAAAGGTACAAAGTGTCAGTCGGGGGGGGGCCTGTTGAATCGCGCGCACCTTCTCTGCGACGGGGTGCAAACCTTCGCGGTCCACCCGATAACCCAGGTAGACTACTTCCTTCGCCTGAAAGACGCACTTTGTGCGACTTAAACGGACTCCAGCCTCTGAGAAGCATCTAAGGGTAGCCTCGAAATTTTCCAAATGTTCCTGCTCCAATGTCCCTGTAATCAAAATATTGTCTAAGTATACAGCGACACGCAGTAAACCTCTCAAGAAGCCCTCCATGACACATTGAAACATAGCGCAGGCAGAGGATACCCCAAAGGGCAACCGTGTATATTTATACTGGCCCCTGTGTGTATTAATAGTTACTTATGGCCGAGAGGCAGGGTCCAGCTCCAACTGTAGGTAGGCGTGACTCATATCTAATTTTGTAAACGAGGGTCCGCCTGCAAGCTTCGCGTAGAGATCCTCTATGTGAGGCATTGGGTATCGGTCGAGTCAGGAAGCCGTATTCACTGTAAGTTTATAGTCGCCGCACAAATGAACTGTGGCATCTGGCTTCATTACAGGTACAATTGGTGCTGCCCAGTCAGCGAAACGGACGGGCCTGATAATACCCAAGGACTCCAAATGAGTGAGCTCCCCTTCTACCTTCTCGAGCAAGGCATAAGGCCTTGGAAGCGCCCAGAAATAACACGACGTGGCTCCTGGTTCAACCTGGATACGGGCTTTTATCTTCCCCAAACCGGGCTGGAATACATCTGGGTACCGTCCTAGTACCTCCGTCAACCCTCCAGAACCTGTTTGAAGGATGTGCTGCCACTGCAGCCACAAATGGCGGAACCAGTCCCGACCCAACAGGGTGGGCCCATGGCCGCACACCACGATAAGTGGGAAACGCCCCTCCTGGCGTCCATAAACAACAGGGGCCATCGTAGTTCCTGCAATGTCCAATGGTTCCCCCGTGTAGGTGACCAACCTGGCCTGTGTGTCGGTTAATGTAAGGGTCTGTATACCCCGCTTGATGCGGTCGAATGTCCTCTGGGTGATCACAGAGACCGCTGCGCCAGTGTCCAACTCCATCTCAAGCAGGTGACCATTGACCCGTACTGTCACTTTAATGGGGGCCACACAGGGAGCTGCCACACAATGCGGCTGCAGGCAGTCGTCCTCCGTCTCCACGTCCTCGGGAGTAGTCACCGCAGGTTCATCCAAATGAAAGGTACGGCCCCTGGGCTGGCCCCAGTTTCTGTCTGAATGACACGCCTCTGGCGCCCCCAGGACCGGTGTCCGCGACGGGCCGGCGCCTACAAGTCTGACACGGACAAGGCTCAACATCCATCAGTACTGGAGAAGGCTCCCTTCGGGGAGGAACGTCCGGCGGCTACTGATATCGATCCAGATGCCGCCCTGCCCAAGGTACCGCAGGGGTGCAGGGGGGCACTTTTGGATGGAAGTGGTTGTGCCCCAAGGCATGCACCTCCATTCCCTGTTGCTCCTGCACTCCCCGTTCTGCGCTCTCTCGGGACAATACTATCTGAATGGCCTGTTGATAAATCAATGTTGGCTCGGCTAACAACTTTCTCTGGGTGGCCGCATTGTTAATACCGCAAACCAAACGGTCGCGTAACATTTTTGACCAGGTCTCACCATAGTCACAGTGCTCCGCAATCCTGCGTAGCCTGGATAGTAACTCAGCAAGAGATTCTCCTGGGGTCCTTTCAGCGGTTTTAAACCAGTAACGCTGGACTATCATGGATGGGGTTGGGTTGAAATGTTGCCCCACTAAGGTCAAGTTCATCAAACGTCTTGGTGTCCAGCACAGCTGGGCACGTAAGGCTCCTAATCACCCAAACGAATGCGGTGAGCAATATGACCACCTGTCGCTCATTTTCGGTGATGTTGTTTGCCCGGAAGTAGTAATGCATCCGTTGTGGATACTGGTTCCAGCTTTCCAGCGCAGCATCAAAAACATCCAAACGTCCATACAGAGGCATGGTGTAATAGAAAACAACTTCCAACCTGTATCCAACAAAAATCCAGGAAGGTGGCATCAGCAGTGTAGACAGCTATTCACTTTAACCCTCGTCACCAGTTTTATAGGGGCCATGAAGGATCCAGCACAAGTTTGTAGAACAGAAAGAAATCTTTATTTACAATAACATATATCCACACAACAGCAGCAGTAACTCCCTTGCTTCTCACTCCTCTCTAGCTGGTTCCATACTGGCCAGCTTTATTTATGCATGGCCCTGCTAATGATTTCTCCGCCCCCCTCATTGGGGAAGCTCATACTCCCTAAGGATTGTGGGATTGCCATTAGTTCCCAGCCAGTGGTAAGCAGGCAGGTTATAACAATATACAATTAACATTTCAAACTAGTTTAAATCAAAAACCTCCATATTCTGTACAAAACATGACATTGTGAACCTAGAACATTTCTTCCCTTTGTTTCTTTGTGAAGCAATCCAACAGTTGACAGATTGTATCCCCCTCTTTCAGATTTATCCTTTCCCTCCAGTGTTTGTTTCAAGATAGCAATAACCTTTTCTCACTCACACTTTTCAAAATTTTCCCAGAATGAGCAATTATCCACATAATATTCAATGGGTATATATTATATTCAGTGCACCCATTGTAGAGGTTCTTCCTTAAAATATTTGATAAATAAAATCCAATTTACACTGCCTCCACAAAACCTAGTGTCTCAGCAGCCAGAGTATTTTTAATAGCTTTCTCATTTCTGAGCTTCCCGTGCCAAGGGACACTTCCCATTGTACCCATCATAAATATTATGAAACATGCAAGAGAGTATCCATCAGGAGGAAAAGCATAGCTAATAATGACTAGTTTCATGGAACGGGATTCTCCGACCCCCGGCAGGGTCGGAGAATCGCCGGGGGCCGGTGTTAATCCCACCCCTGCCGGGGGCCGGCGTGAATCCCGCCCCCGCCGTGTCCCGAATTCTCCGGCACCAGAGATTCAACGGGGGCGGGAATCGCGCCGGTCAGCGCCCCCCCCCCCCCCAGAGATTCTCCGGTCCGCGATCGGCAGAAGTCCCGCCGCTGTCAACCCTCTCCCGCCGGCGTGGATCAAACCACCTACCTTACCGGGGGGAACAGATGGCGCGGGTGGGCTCCGGGGACCTGGGGGGGGCACGGGGTGATCGGCGGGCGGGCCTGTGCCATGGGGCACTCTTTTCCTTCTGCCTTCGCCATGGTAAGTACCATGGCGGAGGCGGAGGTGACCCCCGTCATTGGCCAGCTACGGGATAGTCTGGTCTCAGCATTGTCGATGGGGTTTCCTGTTGAATGCACCACTTGCTGCTGGGAAATCTGCGGCGGGGGGTCCACTGTCAGCGGGACCGGAAGATCCCAGTGACGCGAACAGCCGGAAAGTTCCGGCTGTGAGACTCACTTCCAGCACTGAAGAAGGTTATTTGGCCCATCAAAGCCATGTGGAATAATCAAGCCATTCCACTCACCTGCTCAACCCCTGCAGCCATGTCCATTTGGTTTTCTTTTGAAATCATTGATGTGTCTGCTCCCCCCCCCCCCCCCCCCTCCCCCTTTGTGGACAGTGAGTTCCGGGTCATTACCATTCACTGTCCAAAAATAACCTTCCTCACATTCCCCTGCTCCATTGGTGCTGAGAGTTTGGGCCAAGGTTGGTATCATGACCGGGACAGGCTTGGATGGCCGAAGGGCCTGTTCCTGTGCTGTATTGTTCTTTGTATCTCCTGCCCAAAATATTAATTGTGTCTCCTAGTCCTTATACTGTCAGTGAAAGGGAAGAGTTTTTCCTCATATACCTTATCCAAACCTGTTATAATCATGTACCTGTCTATCAAATCTCCCCTCAATCTCTTTTGCTCCAGGAGAACAACTCCAGCTTCTCCAACCCTAACTGCAGTTAAAATCCTCCATCCCTGAAACCATTCTGAGATGCTTCCCCCGCACACCTCATGGACACTCACTTCTCAAAATGTGGTGGCCAGGACTGGACACAATTCTCTAGTTGTGACCTAATCAGAGATTTATACAGGTTCAGCCTAACCACCCTTCTTCTGTATCAAGATCTCTATGAAGCCCTAGATTCAATATATTTTGCTGACCACTCGTTGGCACAGAAGTTAGCACTGCTGCCTCACGCCTCACAGCTCCAGGGACCTGGGTTCAAGTCTGATCATGGGTAACTATCTGTGTGGAGTTTGCACGTTCTCCCCGTGTATGCGTAGGTTTCCCCCGGGTGCTCCGGTTTCCCCCACAATCCAAAGATGTTCAGGTTAGGTGGATTGGCCATGCTAAATTGCCCCCTAGTGTCCAAAAGGTAGGTGGGGTTATGGGGATACAGAGGGGGCCTAGATAGGGTCCTCTTTTGAAGAATTGGTGCAGAATTGATGGGCCAAATGGCCTCCTGTTCTGTAGGATTTCTATGATATGTCCCATCACCTTCAGAGATGGGTGCACTTGGACCCCCCGTGTCTCTCTGTTCCTGCACCTGGTTTAGAATTGTGTCATTCAGTCTGTTTTCTCTTTCCCTATCCCTCCTGTCAAAATGCACCATTAAAGTCACCACAGTTCCAGATGACCATAGGCTGCCTTCCTCTTTGAGGGGGAGAGCTGACTGACGGTGATTTAACTTGAGGATCACCACACCTCAGGCATGGGGCAAGGTTGAGAAGGCAGGAACTTGATGACTCACCTCAGCCGGTACAGGAAACGCACCGCCAACATGCAGCACGGTAGCACGGTGGTTAGCACAGTTGCTTTACAGCTCTCGGGCCCCGGCTTGGGTCACTGTCTGTGCGGAGTCTGCACGTTCTCCCTGTGTCTGCGTGGGTTTCCTCCGGGTGCTCCGGTTTCCTCCCACAGTCCAAAGATGTGCAGGTTAGGTGGATCGGCCATGCTAAATTGCCCTTAGTGACCAAAAAAAAGGTGAAGTGGGGTTACTGGGTTACAGGGAAAGGATGGAGGCGTGGGCTTAAATAGGGTGCTCTTTCCGAGGGCCAGTGCGGACTTGATGGGCTGAATGGCCTCCTTCTGCACTGTAAATTCTATGCGTCATCTCACTTTTTTTTACAATAATAATCTTTATTATCACAAGTAGGCTTACATTAATTAGGAGGGCTATAATGAAGTTATTGAAGTTACATTCCAGCGCCTGTTCAGGTACACAGAGGGAGAATTCAGAATGTCCAAATTACCTAACAGCATGTCTTTCAGGACTTGTGGGAGGAAACCGGAGCTCCCAGAAGAAACCTGGAAGATCCTCCAGGTACTCCGGTTTCCTCACACAATCCAAAGATGTGCAGGTTAGGTGGATTGGCCATGCTAAATCTACATTTAATGGTCCAGCTAAGGTGCCCCAGCTGGGGAGGATCTTTGCCCGCTCAGCACAGGAATTCGCATTCTACAAAGTCCACGGGGAGATCAATCAGTGATACCCCATGGTCCTCGTGAGGGTTATCACAAGCACACATTAAGTTAGATGTAAATAGCTGTGTTTTAAGAGGTGTCTTAAAGGAAATGATAGGAATTAGGAACAGAAGTAGGCCAATCAGTCCCTTGAGCCGGCTCCATCATTGAGTTAGTTCATGGCTGAGCTTCACCTCAAAGCCAGCCTCCTCCACTATCCCCGTATCCTTTGATGACATTGGTATCTACAAACATATCGGTCTTTGTTTTGAACATACTCGATGACTGAGTTTCCACAGTCCCCAGGGGTAGTGAATTCCTCTGAGTGAAGAAAGCCCTCCTCATTTCAGCCCTACATGGCTTTGCCTTTATTCTGAGACTGTCTCCCCAGTACAGGGAGGGTATTCCAGAGCTTGGGGGCCAAGGCAACTAAAGTTACCAGTGGTGGACCAAATATAATTGGGGATGCACAAGAGACCAGAATTAGACGAGTGCAGATATTCTGGAGGGCTGTGATGATGGAGGTGGTCACAGAGATAGAGAAAGGCAAAGCCCTGGAGGGATTTGAATAGGAGGGTCAGAATTTGAAAATGAAGACTTGGCATGACAATGCCGGTCAGTGAACAGTGGGGTGATGGGGTACAGGACTTGCTGAAAGTTTAGACGGGGCAGCACAGTTTTGGATGACATCATGTTTGCAGGAGGGTGGGGGGTCAGTTAGTTTAATTGGATGGCTGGTCCGTGATGCAGAGCCATGCCAACAGTATGTCCTCCTAGTCCTCCTAATTTCCTGCTTCAGTACCTCCCGACTTTCTTTATACGGTGTCAAGTTTCTTGAGTGTTATTGAAGCTGCACTCATCCAGGCAAGTGGGGAGTATTCCATTACACTCCGAACTTGTGCCTTGTTGATGGTGGACAGGTTTTTGAGGAGTCAGGAAATGAGTTACTCGCTGCAGGATTCCTAGCCTCTGACCTGCTCTTGTAGCCACAGTATTTATATGGCTCTTCCAGTTCAGTTTCTGATCAATGGTAACTTCCAGGATGTTGATTTTGGGTGATTCAGTGATTTTAATGCCATTGAATGTCAAGAGGGAGTGGTTAGATCCTCTCTTGTTGGAGATGGTAATTTCCTGGCACTTGTGTGGCGCGAACGGTACTTGCCACTTGTCCACCCAAGCCTGGATATTGTCCAGGTCTTGCTGCATTTGGACATGGACTGCTTCATTATCTGAGGAGTCGCGAATGGTGCTGAACACTGAGCAGTCATCCATGAACATCCCCACTTCTGACCTTATAATTGAAGGGAGGTCATTAATGAAGATCATTGGGCTTAGGAACTAGGAAGATTGTTCTGGAAAAGGATAAGGATGGACCTGAAATCAAAGTTCTAAACCGGGGGGGAAGACCGATTTTAATAAGATCAGATATGATTTGGCCAGAGTGGACTGGGAGCAGACACTTTTAGGTAAATGTATGACAGAACAGTAGGATGCATTCAAGAAGGAAATAGGGAGAGTACAGGGCCAACATGTTCCAATCGATAAAAAGGGTAGGACCAACAAATCCAGTGAATCCTGGATATCGAGGCATATTCAGCATTGGATAAGGAGACAAAGGGAGGCTTATGGCAGATATCAAGGGCTCAAAACAGCAGAAGACCGAGGGGCATATAGAATGTGCAAGAGGGAACCTAAGGAAATTAGGAGAGCAAAAAGGGGACATGAAAGGATACTGGCAGGTAAAATAAGGAAAATCCTACGTTGTTGTACAACTATATTAAGGGTAAAATGATAACTAGGGAAAGAGTAGGGTTCATTAAGGATCACAGTGGTAATTTGTGTGTGGAACCAGAGGAAGTAAGTAGGGTTCGAAATGAATACTTTCTGTCAATGTTCACTCGTCAGAGGGACGGTGTGGGTATAGAAATCAGGGAAAAGGACTGTGATCAAATTAAATTAATTAACATAGACAGAGAGGAGGTTCTGAGTGATCTGGCAGGATTAAAAGTAGACAAATCTGAGTGGTCTGGCAGGCTTAAAGGTAGACAAATATCCAGGGCCAGATTAAATGTATCCCAGACTGTTGAGCGAGGCAAGGGAGGAAATAGCATAGCAGATGCGCTGGCAATAATTTTCAATTCCTCTCTGGCCACAGGAGAGGTGCCAGAGGAGTGGAGGATAGCCAATGTGGGACCATTATTCAAGAAGGGAGGAAGGGATAAACCAGGAAACTACAGGTCAGTCAGTCTAACCTAAACTATTGGAAATAATTCTGAGAGACAGAATTAATCTGCATTCAGAGAAGCAGGAATTAATCAAGAACAATCAGCATGGTTTTGTGAAGGGTAGGTCATGCCTGACCGGCTTGTTTGAATTTCCTGAAGAGATGACCAGGTGTGTAGATGAGGATATTTGATGTAGAGTATTTGACGTAATCTATTTGGACTTCAGCAAGGCTATAGATATACCCCACATGGGAGATTGATAGTGAAGGCTCCCTCAGCCCATGGAATCCAAGGAAATTTGGCAAATTGGATCCAGAATTGGTTGAGTTGCAGGAAGCAGAGGGTGACGACAGAGGGGTGTTTTTCTGACTGGAAGCCTGTGTCCAGTGGGGTCCCGCAGGGATCAGTGCTGGGGCCCTTACTGTTTGTTGTTTGAGATACCCTTAATTACGACACAAGAGAGAAGATAGGTAATTCAAAGGCTTTAATCATCAGAGAACTGAACAGCAGCCGAGAAGTGTGCTCATCACATGCTGCTGAGTGAGCCTCATCTTATATACCGTTTCCTGGGGGCGGAGCCAGAGGCGGAGTCCCCCAGGGTTCCAAGCCCGGTCTTAAAGGGCCAATGTATTAAAGGTAAGGTACCGTTACAGCAGCTACCGATACCATTCACCACATTGTTTATATAAATGATTTAGATGTGAATGTAGGAGGGTTGATCAGTAAGCTTGTGGAACTTAGAACAGTACAGCACAGAACAGGCCCTTCAGCCCTCGATGTTGTGCCGAGCTTTGTCCGAAACCAAGATCAAGCTATCCCACTCCCTGTCATTCTGATGTGCTCCATGTGCCTATCTAATAATCGCTTGAAAGTTCCCAAAGTGTCCGACTCCACTATCACAGCAGGCAGTCCATTCCACACCCTAACCACTCTGAGTAAAGAACCTACCTCGGATATCCCTCCTATATCTCCCACCCTGAATCTGATAGTTATGCCCCCTTGTAACAGCTACATCCACCCGAGGAAATAGTCTCTGAATGTCCACTCTATCTATCCCCCTCATCATCTTATAAACCTCTATTAAGTCACCTCTGATCCTCCTCCGCTCCAAAGAGAAAAGCCCTAGCTCCCTCAACCTTTCCTCATAACACCTACCCTCCAAGCCAGGCAGCATCCTGGTAAATCTCCTTTGCACCCTTTCCAATGCTTCCACATCCTTCCTATAATGAGGTGACCAGAACTGTACACAATACTCCAAATGTGGTCTCACCAGGGTCATGTATAGTTGCAGCATAAAAGATACAAAAATTGGTGGGGTGGTAAATACCGAGGAAGACAGGCTTGGATTACAGGAGGATATAGACGGGCTGGTCAGATGGGCAGATCAGTGGCAAATGGAATTCAATCCGGATAAGTGTGAGGTGATACACTTAGGCAGGCCAAATGGCAGGACCCAGCAAGCACCGAGGGTCAGAGCGACCTTGGTGTACATGTACACTGGTCCCTTAAGGGAGCAGGGCAGGTGGATACAGTGTTTAAGAAGGCTTATGGTGTGCTTGCCTTTATTAGCCAAGGCATAAAGTTTAAGAGCAGGGAGATTATGCCAGAACGGTATAAAACATTGGTTCGGTTCGGCCATAGCTTGAATATTGTATGCAGTTCTGGAGAGAGCTTGGATAGACTGGGATTGTTTTCTTTGGAGCAGAAGAGTATGAGGGGGGACATGATTGAGATGTATAAAATTAAGAAGGTCATAGATAGAGTAGATAGGAAGAAACCTTTCCCCTTCGTGGGGGGTGGGGGGGGGGGGGGTCAATGATCAGTGGGCACAGATTTAAAGTAAGGGGCAGGAGGTTTAGAGGGGATGTGAGGGTAAACATTTTAACCAGAGGATGGTGGGAGTGAGGAACTCGTTGCCTGAACGGGTGGTGGAGGCAGAGACCCTCATAACATTTAAGAAGTATTTAGATGTGCATTTGCAATGCCAGGGCAGACAGGGCTATGGGCCAAGTGCTGCAAACTAGGATCAGAATAGTTAGGTGGTTGTTTTTGACCGGCGTTGATGAGATGGGCCCAAGGCTTTTAAAGCCTTTCAACCTACCTGTAAAGTATACAAATGTGCTGAATAAATTGCATTATTTGTAGTAACTTCTAGAGCAGAAATATCATACAGAACATAAAGCAATTTGGCATTTTGCCCATTGACCAATTTAAAATGAAATGAAAATCGTTTATTGTCACGAGTAGGCTTCAATGAAGTTACTATGAAAAGCCCCTAGTCGCCACATTCCGGCGCCTGTCCGGGAAGGCTGTTACAGGAATCGAACCGTGCTGCTGGCCTGCTTGGTCTGCTTTAAAAGCCAGCGATTTGTGAATTGTTTGCACAAACCACCCATGCCAGGTCAGTTGTCAACTTTTTTGAAATTATTTTATGGGATGTTGGTATAGCTGCCTCGGCCACCATTCATTGTCCATCCCTAATTACCCTTCAGAAGGTGGTGGTGAGCTGCCTTCTTGATTCACTGCAGTCCATGTGGTGTAGGTACACCCAGCGTGCTGTTAAGGAGGGAGCTCCAGAGTTCAACCCAGTGACAGTGAAGGAACAGTGATATATTTCCAAGTCAGGGTGGTGAGTGACTGGGTGGGGAACCTCCAGGTGGTGGGGTTCCAGGGTGTCTGCTGCCTTTGTCCTTCTAGACTTTGTCCTTCATGGTCGAGGCCATGAGTTTGGCCTTGCAGTTTGGCTGATCATAAGACCATGAGAAACAGGAACAGGAGTAGGCCACTCGAACATACTCCGCTATTTAATAGGATCATGGCTGATATGACTTTCCTCATGTCCACTTTCCTGCCCTTTCCCCTGTGATTCTCTTACTTATGAAGAATCTATCTCAGCCTTAAATATACACAAGGATCTTTGCCTACAGCTCTCTGTGACAAGGAGTTCCAAAGACTCTCAATCCTCTGAGAGAATAAATTCCTTCTCATCTCAGTCTTAAATTGGTGACCCTTCATTCTGAGAGTACACCCTCTGATCCTAGACTCTCCCATGAGGGGAAACATCCTCTCAGCATTTACCCTGTCAAGCCCTTGAAGAATCCAGTATGTTTCAGTGAGACCACCTCCCATTCTTCTAAATTCCAATGAGTAGAGTCCCAACATGTTCAACCTTTGGTCATAAAACAATCCCTCCATACCGGGGATCATCCTAGTGAACCTTCTCTGGACTGCCTCCAATGAAATAATGGTTGCAGTTCTCCTCCTGTTCACAGGCGGTGGGATTCTCCGGGTTTCCCAGTGGCCTGGGGGTGGGGGGTCTTCAATAGGAAACCCCATTGACAGCGGCGGGAACAGAGAATCCCTCTGCCAGTGAACGACGTCCCACCTCCCACAGCAGTGAGGGTGTAGGAAATTGATTGGGAGTGGGAGGGATGGTGGGACGATCAATAATTCAGGACTCTCACAGCAAGAGTTCTACAAATGGGGCCACAGCTGCCAGATGCTGTTTGATATGCCATACTCTTTGTCTCCACACAACAATCTCCTTGATTCCTACCCTTCCCTTGACTACCTTTTCATTATTTATATGTTTAGAAATACTTTTGAGTTCTCTTTTTAGTTAGCCTCAAACCTATTCTCGTGCTCTCTCTTTACCTCTCTTTTCAGATCTCTTCGTGGGGACATTGCATATTTAGTTTGGTTCACTACACAATTATTAAGTTATCATCCTGTCTCTTTTTCATTGTAACAGTACCATGACAGCTCTATCTTTAAGATACCTTTGTTTCTAGTCCCTGACCTGAATGATCATCTCCTTGAAATTGTTTATTTACTGTTTTACCTGCCAATCTTAGGTTGCACATATTCCTTTTCAACTCATTGAAAGTTGCCTTCTTTTAGTTGGGTGTATTTACATTTGATTTTAATTTGTCCTTTTCTGTAACTGCTCAAAACCTATATCTTACATGCTCTATCCTATTGACGGGGTCAGTGTTTTTTGCAACCTTTCTCCCATAGCCGTGGCCGCAGAGTGTTGATTCACACAATCGAGAGATGAGGCAGCAGAGATTTGCACACTTCACTGAACTGGCAATCATCTCCGTTCAGGAAATAGTTGACTTTGCAAAGCAGCTGCCAGGGTTCCTGGATCTCACCCGGGAAGATCAGATCGCTCTACTCAAGACTTCCACCATTGAGGTACGATTCCAACTCCAGTACAACAGCAAATGCGAGCTGGGGTTTGAGATGCCCCAATTTGTGTAAGATTCTCAAAATGTTTCAGTTTGCAAATATCCTTTATCCATTCAATTACATCCAGAATGTCAACAAACATTCAAAGGAATTCTACGCTAGGTTACGTGCAGGTTGGGTGGATTGGCCATGCTAAATTATCCCTTAGTGTAAAGAGGTTAGGTGGTGTTACTGGGTTGCGGGACTAGGTGGTGGTCTGAGCTTAAGTAGGGTGCTCGTTCCAAGGGTCGGTGCAGACGAGATGAGCCGATCTTCTGCAATGTAGGGATTACTATGATTAACAATATAACTGGCAGCTGAAATGTCGATGTTTGCGAACCATTTATTGTGAATAGAGCATGACCCTTGGTGAATGTATTTAACATCAGCTAATTAATGGGTCCGAGATTGAGTGTGTGACTTTGATACTGGCTTTATCACAGTCTCCACAAATGTGACTGAATGTTTAACACAGGGTTTTCAGACACCAAGCATCATCAGAAGTCTGTTTGAACTGAGATTGACACTGAATCCTGTCATAATGCTATGTGTTAATACTGAGATTGACACTGAATCCTGTCACAATATCATGTGTTTATTACTGAGATTGACACTGAATCCTGTCACAGTGCCATGTGTTAATACTGAGATTGGCACTGAATCCTGTCATAATGCCATGTGTTAATACTGAGATTGTCACCGAATCCTGTCACAATGCCATGTGTTAATACTGAGATTGTCAATGAATCCTGTCACAATGCCATGTGTTAATACTGAGATTGACACTGAATCCTGTCACAATATCATGTGTTTAATACTGAGATTGTCACTGAATCCTGTCACAATGCCATGTGCTTCATACTGAGATCGACACTGAATCCTGTCACAATGTCATGTGTTTAACACTACGATGGACACTGAATCCTGTCACAGTGCCATGTGTTAACACTGAGATTGTCACTGAATCCTGTCACAATGCCATGTGTTAACACTGAGATCGACACTGAATCCTGTCACAATGTCATGTGTTAACACTGAGATCGACACTGAATCCTGTCACAATGCCAGGTGCTTAATACTGAGATTGTCACTGAATCCTGTCACAATGCCATGTGTTAATACTAAGATTGACACTGAATCCTGTAACAATGCCATGTGTCAATACTGAGATTGACATTGAATCCTGTCACAATGCCATGTGTTAATACTGAGATCGACACTGAATCCTGTCACAATGTCATGTGTTAATACTGAGATTGACACTGAATCCTGTCACAATACCATGTGTTAATACTGAGATTGTCACTAAATCCTGTCACAATGCCATGTGTTAATACTGAGATTGACACTGAATCCTGTCACAATGTCATGTGTTAATACTGAGATTGTTACTGAATCCTGTCACAATGTCATGTGTTAATACTATGATTGTCACTGAATCCTGTCACAATGCCATGTGCTCAATACTGAGAACGACACTGAATCCTTTAACAATGCCATGTGTTAATACTGAGATTGTCACTGAATCCTGTCACAATGCCATGTGTTAATCCTGTCACAATGTCATGTGTTAATACTGAGATTATTACTGAATCCTGTCACAATGTCATGTGTTAATACTAAGATTGTCACTGAATCCTGTCACAATGCCATGTGCTCAATACTGAGAACGACACTGAATCCTGTCACAATGCAATGTGTTAACACTACGATTGACACTGAATCCTGTCACAATGCCATGTGTTAACACTGAGATCGACACTGAATCCTGTCACAATGTCATGTGTTAACATTAGGTTCGAACATAAATATTGTCACAATGCCATGTGTTAATACTGAGATTGACACTGAATCCTGTCACAATGCCATGTGTTAATACTGAGATTGACACTGAATCCTGTCACAATATCATGTGTTTAATACTGAGATTGTCACTGAATCCTGTCACAATGCCATGTGCTTAATACTGAGATCGACACTGAATCCTGTCACAATGTCATGTGTTTAACACTGAGATTGTCACTGAATCCTGTCACAATGCCATGTGTTAACACTGGGATTGTCACTGAATCCTGTCACAATGTCATGTGTTAACACTGAGATTGTCACTGAATCCTGTCACAATGCCATGTGTTAACACTGAGATCGACACTGAATCCTGTCACAATGCCAGGTGCTTAATACTGGGATTGTCACTGAATCCTGTCACAATGCCATGTGTTAATACTAAGATTGACACTGAATCCTGTAACAATGCCATGTGTCAATACTGAGATTGACATTGAATCCTGTCACAATGCCATGTGTTAATACTGAGATTGACACTGAATCCTGTCACAATGCCATGTGTTAATACTGAGATTGACACTGAATCCTGTCACAATACCATGTGTTAATACTGAGATTGTCACTGAATCCTGTCACAATGCCATGTGTTAATACTGAGATTGACACTGAATCCTGTCACAGTGTCATGTGTTAATACTGAGATTGTTACTGAATCCTGTCACAATGTCATGTGTTAATACTGAGATTGTCACTGAATCCTGTCACAATGCCATGTGTTAATACTGAGATTGTTACTGAATCCTGTCACAATGTCATGTGTTAATACTGAGATTGTCACTGAATCCTGTCACAATGCCATGTGTTAATACTGAGATTGACACTGAATCCTTTAACAATGCCATGTGTTAATACTGAGATTGTCACTGAGTCCTATCACAATGCCATGTGTTAATACTGAGATTGACACTGAGTCCTGTCACAATGTCATGTGTTAACAGAGATCGACACTGAATCCTGTCACAATGTCATGTGTTAACAGAGATCGACACTGAATCCTGTCACAATGCCATGTGTTAACAGAGATTATCACTGAATCCTGTCACAATGTCATGTGTTAATACTGAGATTGTCACTGAATCCTGTCACAATGCCATGTGTTAATACTGAGATTGACACTGAATCCTGTCACAATGCCATGTGTTAACACTGAGATTGTCACTGAATCCTGTCACAATGTCATGTGTTTAATACTGAGATTGACACTGAATCCTGTCACAATGCCATGTGTTAATACTGAGATTGACATTGAATCCTGTCACAATGTCATGTGTTTAATACTGAGATTGACACTGAATCCTGTCACAATGCCATGTGTTAATACTGAGATTGACATTGAATCCTGTCACAATGTCATGTGCTCAATACTGAGATCGACACTGAATCCTGTCACAATGTCATGTGTTAACACTGAGATCGACACTGAATCCTGTCACAATGCCATGTGTTAACACTAAGATCGACACTGAATCCTGTCACAATGCCATGTGTTAATACTGAGATCGACACTGAATCCTGTCACAATGCCATGTGTTAACACTAAGATCGACACTGAATCCTGTCACAATGCCATGTGTTAATACTGAGATTGACACTGAATCCTGTCACAATATCATGTGTTTAATACTGAGATTGTCACTGAATCCTGTCACAATGCCATGTGCTTAATACTGAGATCGACACTGAATCCTGTCACAATGTCATGTGTTTAACACTGAGATTGTCACTGAATCCTGTCACAATGCCATGTGTTAACACTGGGATTGTCACTGAATCCTGTCACAATGTCATGTGTTAACACTGAGATTGTCACTGAATCCTGTCACAATGCCATGTGTTAACACTGAGATCGACACTGAATCCTGTCACAATGCCAGGTGCTTAATACTGAGATTGTCACTGAATCCTGTCACAATGCCATGTGTTAATACTAAGATTGACACTGAATCCTGTCACAATGCCATGTGCTCAATACTGAGATTGACATTGAATCCTGTCACAATGCCATGTGTTAATACTGAGATTGACACTGAATCCTGTCACAATGCCATGTGTTAATACTGAGACTGACACTGAATCCTGTCACAATACCATGTGTTAATACTGAGATTGTCACTGAATCCTGTCACAATGCCATGTGTTAATACTGAGATTGACACTGAATCCTGTCACAATGTCATGTGTTAATACTGAGATTGTTACTGAATCCTGTCACAATGTCATGTGTTAATACTGAGATTGTCACTGAATCCTGTCACAATGCCATGTGTTAATACTGAGATTGACACTGAATCCTTTAACAATGCCATGTGTTAACACTGAGATTGTCACTGAGTCCTATCACAATGCCATGTGTTAATACTGAGATTGTCACTGAATCCTGTCACAATGCCATGTGTTAATACTGAGATTGACACTGAATGCCATGTGTTAGGGGCTGGTTTAGCTCACTCAGCTAAATCGCTGGCTTTTAAAGCCAAGCAGGCCAGCAGCACGGTTCGATTCCCGTACCAGCCTCCCCGGACAGGCGCCGGAATGTGGCGACTAGGGGCTTTTCACAGTAACTTCATTGAAGCCTACTCGTGACAATAAGCGATTTTCATTTTCATTTCATAATACTGAGATTGACACTGAGTCCTGTCACAATGTCATGTGTTAACAGAGATCAACACTGAATCCTGTCACAATGTCATGTGTTAACAGAGATCGACACTGAATCCTGTCACAATGCCATGTGTTAACAGAGATTATCACTGAATCCTGTCACAATGTCATGTGTTAATACTGAGATTGTCACTGAATCCTGTCACAATGCCATGTGTTAATACTGAGATTGACACTGAATCCTTTAACAATGCCATGTGTTAATACTGAGATTGTCACTGAGTCCTCTCACAATGCCATGTGTTAATACTGAGATTGACACTGAGTCCTGTCACAATGTCATGTGTTAACAGAGATCGACACTGAATCCTGTCACAATGTCATGTGTTAACAGAGATCGACACTGAATCCTGTCACAATGCCATGTGTTAACAGAGATTATCACTGAATCCTGTCACAATGTCATGTGTTAATACTGAGATTGTCACTGAATCCTGTCACAATGCCATGTGTTAATACTGAGATTGACACTGAATCCTGTCACAATGCCATGTGTTAACACTGAGATTGTCACTGAATCCTGTCACAATGTCATGTGTTTAATACTGAGATTGACACTGAATCCTGTCACAATGCCATGTGTTAATACTGAGATTGACATTGAATCCTGTCACAATGTCATGTGCTCAATACTGAGATCGACACTGAATCCTGTCACAATGTCATGTGTTAACACTGAGATCGACACTGAATCCTGTCACAATGCCATGTGTTAACACTAAGATCAACACTGAATCCTGTCACAATGCCATGTGTTAATACTGAGATCGACACTGAATCCTGTCACAATGCCATGTGTTAACACTAAGATCGACACTGAATCCTGTCACAATGCCATGTGTTAATACTGAGATTGACACTGAATCCTGTCACAATATCATGTGTTTAATACTGAGATTGTCACTGAATCCTGTCACAATGCCATGTGCTTAATACTGAGATCGACACTGAATCCTGTCACAATGTCATGTGTTTAACACTGAGATTGTCACTGAATCCTGTCACAATGCCATGTGTTAACACTGGGATTGTCACTGAATCCTGTCACAATGTCATGTGTTAACACTGAGATTGTCACTGAACCCTGTCACAATGCCATGTGTTAACACTGAGATCGACACTGAATCCTGTCACAATGCCAGGTGCTTAATACTGAGATTGTCACTGAATCCTGTCACAATGCCATGTGTTAATACTAAGATTGACACTGAATCCTGTCACAATGCCATGTGCTCAATACTGAGATTGACATTGAATCCTGTCACAATGCCATGTGTTAATACTGAGATTGACACTGAATCCTGTCACAATGCCATGTGTTAATACTGAGACTGACACTGAATCCTGTCACAATACCATGTGTTAATACTGAGATTGTCACTGAATCCTGTCACAATGCCATGTGTTAATACTGAGATTGACACTGAATCCTGTCACAATGTCATGTGTTAATACTGAGATTGTTACTGAATCCTGTCACAATGTCATGTGTTAATACTGAGATTGTCACTGAATCCTGTCACAATGCCATGTGTTAATACTGAGATTGACACTGAATCCTTTAACAATGCCATGTGTTAACACTGAGATTGTCACTGAGTCCTATCACAATGCCATGTGTTAACACTGAGATTGTCACTGAGTCCTATCACAATGCCATGTGTTAATACTGAGATTGTCACTGAATCCTGTCACAATGCCATGTGTTAATACTGAGATTGACACTGAATGCCATGTGTTAGGGGCTGGTTTAGCTCACTCAGCTAAATCGCTGGCTTTTAAAGCCAAGCAGGCCAGCAGCACGGTTCGATTCCCGTACCAGCCTCCCTGGACAGGCGCCGGAATGTGGCGACTAGGGGCTTTTCACAGTAACTTCATTGAAGCCTACTCGTGACAATAAACGATTTTCATTTTCATTTCATAATACTGAGATTGACACTGAGTCCTGTCACAATGTCATGTGTTAACAGAGATCAACACTGAATCCTGTCACAATGTCATGTGTTAACAGAGATCGACACTGAATCCTGTCACAATGCCATGTGTTAATACTGAGATTGTCACTGAATCCTGTCACAATGCCATGTGTTAATACTGAGATTGACACTGAATCCTGTCACAATGCCATTTGTTAACACTGAGATTGTCACTGAATCCTGTCACAATGTCATGTGTTTAATACTGAGATTGACACTGAATCCTGTCACAATGCCATGTGTTAATACTGAGATTGACATTGAATCCTGTCACAATGCCATGTGTTAACACTAAGATCGACACTGAATCCTGTCACAATGCCATGTGTTAACACTGAGATCGACACTGAATCCTGTCACAATGTCATGTGTTAACATTAGGATCGAACAAATCCTGTCACAATGCCATGTGTTAATACTGAGATTGACACTGAATCCTGTCACAATGCCATGTGTTAATACTGAGATTGTCACTGAATCCTGTTGCAATGCCATGTGTTAATACTATGATTGTCACTGAATCCTGTCACAATGCCATGTGCTCAATACTGAGAACGACACTGAATCCTGTCACAATGCCATGTGTTAATACTGAGATTGTCACTGAATCCTGTCACAATGCCATGTGTTAATACTGAGATTGACACTGAATCCTGTCACAATGCCATGTGTTAATACTGAGATTGACATTGAATCCTGTCACAATGCCGTGTGCTTTATACTGAGATCGACACTGAATCCTGTCACAATACCATGTGTTAATACTGAGATTGACATTGAATCCTGTCACAATGCCATGTGTTAATACTGAGATTGACATTGAATCCTGTCACAATGCCATGTGTTAATACTGAGATCGACACTGAATCCTGTCACAATGCCGTGTGCTTTATACTGAGATTGACACTGAATTCGGACGCAATGGGCACATTTAGCTAAAACGTTTCTAAGTGTGGTAGCGACCGAGAATTGTCGTGAGCTCCCCTACGTTTGGCCCAGCGAGGTGGTCTCCATTATAAAACGTTAATTGGCCCACTTAACGAGGCCCCAGAGGATTCACGCAGCAAATCGCTCTTCACCGGTTAATTTGCCAGATGCCTGCCCCCTGCTAACAAGTGATAGCAGCACTTAAACCGCTCGTGCACACACTCTGCTCGCGGCCATGTTGCCACGGAGACCAGTCCCATGCTTTGGTGACCAGGAGGACCGGCACCCAGTGCCACCGGGCCGCTCGGGTGAGTTTGTACCTGACCACGACAGCACGCTGCCTGCCTTCATACTATCTCCCCCCCCCCCCCCCCGTACTCTATCCCCCTCCCCCCAGAAGGCCCATCTCCCCAAGCTCCCTCCCCCATGAGTAACCATGTGTGCGGCTAACAATGCCCTTGCTGTGACCTTGAGGGAGAAGTTGGCCCATAACTGACGGGAGACTATCAGAGTACTCACCCCGACGAGGAACCTGCCCTCGAGGTTGCAGAATGGCCGAGGACAGAGCAGTGACCACCGTAGAGGTCAGCACACAGTGCAGAGGTGAGGATCAACCGCCCCCACCCAGATGACCTCCAACCGTAAGTTGTTAATGCCGTACAGACCGACCCATCCCTCCCACTGATCGTGTCCATTCTCCCGCAGGACGTGCAGCCCACGGTGCCGACTCATCCAGCCCGACAGAGACCGGCGCGGAAGGAAGGAGTGCCCCTATGGTACAGGCCCACCCGCAGATCGGTGGGCCCTGGCTGCGGGGCAGGCCAGGATCCCCCCGCGCCCCCCTGAAGACTCCACTAGATGGCCCACCAGCCAGGTCCCGCCATGTGGGACCATGTCCATTTTACGCCAGCGGGACTGGCCAGAAACCGACAGCTGCTCGACCCATCGGGGCCCCCGGAGAATTGCCGGCCGGGGGGGGGGGGGCATTGCCAATGACCCCCGACCGGCGTGGTGTAAATCCCGCCCCCGCCCGAAAACCGATGCCGGAGAATACGGCAGCTGGCGGCGGGGCGGGATTCATGCCGCCTCCCGGGGATTGTCCGACCCGGTGGGGGTCGGAGAATCCCAGCCATAGATTTTATAGTTCAGAAGGAGCCCATTCGGCCCATCGAGTCTGCAATGGCCCTTGGAAAGAGCACCTCACTTAAGCCAACGCCTCCACCTTATTCCCGTAACTCAGTAACTCCACTTAACCTTTTTGGACACTAAGGGCAATTTAGCATGGCCAATCCATCTGACCCGCACGTCTTTGGTCAGTGGGAGGAAACCGGAGCACCCGGAGGAAACCCACACAGACACGGGGAGAATGCGCAGACAGTGATCCAAGACGGGAATCAAACCTGGGAACCTGGAGATGTGACGCAACAGTGCTAACCACTGTGCTACCACGCTGCCCGGTTTGGACAGGTCTCTGTCGATGGGTTTCTGGGGCACATTATGGTGAACATCACTCAGTTGCAGATGTTCTTCAGATGGAGGCAGGAACATCTAGGGGAGGCAGCAGTCAGAGGTCTGCACAATCCCAGGACCCAGCTCGGTCCCAGGTTGATGCCGAGCCTCTGGTCCAGTTTTACCCGCAGCTGATGCCGACGATAGAGAGCGGCTGTGATATTCAGAGGACGGCAGCCACACTCCAGCAGGTCCATAGCTGATTGGAGAAGCCCCAGAGGGTATGGGTACAGGAGATAACGCTGGCATTGCGTGGCACCGAGGGCAACATTGCTAGAGGGCCGACCGCAGTGGAGAGCCTGGTGCACGTCGTCAGCAGAATGAGTGGAGATGTCCAAGGTGCGGCGCAGTCAGTGACAGCTATGGCTGAGCGGTTCGATGTGTCCCATCGCAGGGGGATGTCACCCAGTACCAAGTGGAACTTGATGAGGTGCTGCAGGGCATGTCCCAGTCACAGGTGGGCATCGCTGAGGCACATGGAGCTTGTCCCAGTCTCAGGTACACATCGCTGAGGCACATGGAGCTTGTCCCAGTCTCAGGTACACATCGCTGAGGCACATGGAGCTTGTCCCAGTCTCAGGTGGGCATCGCTGAGGCACATGGAGCTTGTCCCAGTCTCAGGTGGGCATTGCTGAGGCACATGGAGCTTGTCCCAGTCTCAGGTACACATCGCTGAGGCACATGGAGCTTGTCCCAGTCTCAGGTGGGCATTGCTGAGGCACATGGAGCTTGTCCCAGTCTCAGGTGGGCATTGCTGAGGCACATGGAGCTTGTCCCAGTCTCAGGTACACATCGCTGAGGCACATGGAGCTTATCCCAGTCTCAGGTGGGCATCGCTGAGGCACATGGAGCTTATCCCAGTCTCAGGTGGGCATTGCTGAGGCACATGGAGCTTATCCCAGTCTCAGGTGGGCATCGCTGAGGCACATGGAGCTTATCCCAGTCTCAGGTGGGCATCGCTGAGGCACATGGAGCTTGTCCCAGTCTCAGGTGGGCATTGCTGAGGCACATGGAGCTTGTCCCAGTCTCAGGTGGGCATTGCTGAGGCACATGGAGCTTGTCCCAGTCTCAGGTACACATCGCTGAGGCACATGGAGCTTATCCCAGTCTCAGGTGGGCATCGCTGAGGCACATGGAGCTTATCCCAGTCTCAGGTGGGCATTGCTGAGGCACATGGAGCTTATCCCAGTCACTGAGGAGCATCGCGGAAGATGTCGGCACCATGCTGCAGACACTGCGGAGCAGCCAAGGCTTATAGAGCCAGATGACTCAGGGCAGCCAGGGCTCAATCCAGCTGCCCCTCCGTCCCTACGTGAACCCCAGGGCCCTATGGGCACCGACCAGGAGGAGGGGCCGCTGGGTATCGACAAGGAGCCGTCCTACAGCTTCCCTGAGGTCCATCCCCCTGACAACGGCGTGTCTCGCAGTCAGCACCTGGTACAGTACGGCACGGTGGGCATGTGCCGCCAGCAGGTGCACTGGGGCCCTTCGACCCCAGAGCCCCGAGATGAAACCTTCCAGAGGCATCGAGGGCCATGGGACATGGTAGGCAACAGGCTGCCTCCACCTCTGATGTGGGGACACACCAAGATGCAGCGGAGATCGCGGAAGGCTAAGCACATGGAGGATCACTGATGGGGCACTGGAGGGTAGATGGGGTCGGGATGGGTGAGGGTAGGGGGTAAGTGGGGGTAGGGGATAAGAGGGTGTGGGGGGGTCTAGAAAAGGTGGGGAGATTGGGTCAGTTGGGACACTTTTATACACCATTAAAATCTGTTGGCCGCAACCAGTATGACACCTCTGGCCCTTTATCCCACTGTATGGGCTAAGCACCAATCCCATTCCTCATCTCCAATATATATTTTTGAAGTATTTGTAAAATTTTGTAACGAAAGCAGAAAAAGAACAATAGGCGTTAAACATTGACAAAGTGCAACAATAGATAATTCCCCGAACGGCTCTGTCTTCACAGACCACCGAAAATAACAAAAAACAAACAAACACAACACTAACCCCCACCCCCCTCGGAAAGCTGCTTCTGCCGACATTTTAAATTACACTTCCCCAAGGAAGTTGACGAAGGACTGCCACCTCCGGGAGAACCCTAACATTGACCTCCTTAAGGCAAACTTTATTTTCTCCAGGCTGAGAAACCCAGCCATGTCACTAACCCAGGTCTCTACACTCAGGGGCTTCGAGTCCCTCCACATTAACAGGATCCGTCTCCGGGCTACCAGGGAGCCGGCAAAGGCCAGGACATCGGCCTCTTTCACTCCCTGTACTCTCGGGTCTTCTGACATCCCAAAGATCGCCACCTCTGGACTCGGTACCACCCGCGTACCTAGCACCTTGGACGTTGCCTTGGCAAACCCCTGCCAAAACGCACCAAGCTTCGGGCATGTCCAAAACATATGGACATGGTTTGCTGGGCTTCCCGCATACCTCGCACATCTGTCTTCTACCCCGAAAAACTTGCTCATCCTCACCGCCGTCATGTGTGCCCGGTGTACCACTTTAAACTGTATTAGACTGAGCCTGGCACATGAGGAGGAGGAATTAACCCCGTTTAGGGCGTCTGCCCATAGACCCGCCTCTAACTCCCCACCTAACTCCTCCTCCCACTTGCCTTTAAGCTCCTCCACCGACGTTTCCACCGCCTCCAACAGCTCAAACAGGGCATCCATGATCTCATGGATGCACTTGTGGGCTGTAGTTTGTGAGATGCCACACAAGTCTCGGCTTGAACCCTGGAATGATCCCGAGATGTCTACATGGACTTTAGCAAGACCTTTGACAAGGTACCCCATGGTAGGCTGTTGCAAAAGGTTAAATCGCACAGGATCCAGGGCGAGGTAGCCAATTGGATACAAAATTGGCTTGGCCACCGAAGCCAAAGGGTGGTTGTGGAGGGTTGTTTTTGAAACTGGAGGCCTGAGGCCTCAGGAATCGGTGCTGGGTCCACTGTTATTTGTTATATATATTAATGATTTGGCTGAGAATGTAGGAGGCTTGGTTAGTAAGTTTGCAGATGACACCAAGATTAATGGTGTAGTGGATAGTGAAGAAGGTTATATAAGATTTTAACGGGATCTTGATGAATTGGGCCAAAGGGCCTGTTTTCAAGCTGAAAACCTCGATGACTCTATATAGACGTTCAGGGATCAGGTGACCTTGATGGCCACTGGGAGCAGGTATCCTTCTCCTCCACATGGTGCCAGTCCGCGAGGATATGACGCGGGTGCTGCACCGTTCCCTTGTTGAAGCAGAGCCTCCGACAGCACAAGCTGTCCGTCATTTCTTCAAAAGACAATAATAATAATCTTTATTATTGTCACAATCTTTATTATTGTCACAAGTAGGCTTACATTAACACTGCAATGAGGGTACACAGAGAGAGAATTCAGAATGTGCAAATGACCTAATAGCACGTCTTTCGGGACTTGTGGGAGGAAACCGGAGCACCCGGCGGAAACCCATGCAGACGCGGGGAGAAGAATGGGCAGACTCCGCATAGACAGTGACCCAAGCTGGGAATCGAACCTGGGACTCTGGGGCTGTGAAGCAACAGTGCTAACCACTGTGCTACGATGCCGCCCAGTGATGCCTGTAAACCTGGGGCCATCACGAGCCTCCCCTTTTGGGTCCCTCCCTGGCCTGATGGACGGCCAGGTCCTCAGGGTGTGTGAGCGGGATACTGCACATGGGCCGCTGCCTTGAGTCTCTGCCGATGCTGATGCCGTTGCCTGCTCCGGTGTCCGGTTGCATGGGCCTGGCTGCCAGCAGTATCACTTGGGCATAGAACATAGAACATAGAACATTACAGCGCAGTATGGGCCCTTCGGCCCTCGATGTTGCGCCGACCTGTGAAACCATCTGAAGCCTATCTGACCTACACTATTCCATTTTCATCCATATGTCTATCCAGTGACCACTTAAATTCCCTTAAAGTTGGCGAGTCTACTACTGTTGCAGGCAGAGCGTTCCACACCCCTACTACTCTCTGAGTAAAGAAACTGCCTCTGACATCTGTCCTATATCTACCACCCCTCAATTTAAAGCTATGTCCCCTCGTGTTGGTCATCACCATCCGAGGAAAGAGACTCTCACTGTCCACCCGATCTAACCCTCTGACTATCTTATGTCTCTATTAAGTCACCTCTCAGCCTTCTCCTCTCTAACGAAAACAACCTCAAGTCCCTGAGCCTTTCCTCGTAAGACCTTCCCTCCATACCAGGCAACATTCTAGTAAATCTCCTCTGAACCCTTTCCAAAGCTTCCACATCCTTCCTATAATGTGGTGACCAGAACTGCACGCAGTACTCCAGGAGCGGCCGCACCAGAGTTATGTACAGCTGCAGCATGACCTTGTGGCTCCGAAACTCAATCCCGCTACTGATAAAGGTTAGCACACCGAGGGCGCAATTCTCCGCACTCACGACGGTGCAGAGAATAGCGGGGGTCGTAAATTTTTACGGCCACGCTAGTCTGACGCCCTCCCGCTATTCTCCCCCCCCCCCCCCCCCCACGCCCGACTCCCGACACGAATCGCTGCCGCCGTTTTTTTACGGCCAGCAGCGATTCTCAGCTGGCCGATGGGCCGAAGTCCAAGCCCTTTACGGCTGTTTTTACGAACGGCAAACACACCTGGTCTGGCCGTTCGTAAAACCGGCCGTAAAGTCCCGATTTTGAAAACCATGGCACCGATTGGCACGGCAGTACCACGGCCGTGCCAAGGGTGCCATGCGCCCGCGATCGGTGCAGCGGGTCCGATTCCCGCGCACTCTTTGTCTTTCCGCCGCCCCGCTTTATCACTTCGCGGGGCGGCTGAGGGGCATCCCGGCCCGCGCATGCGCGGGTTTCGCGCAAATGCGCGATGACGTCATCCGCGCATGCGCGGGTTGGAGTCTTTCAATCTGCGCATGCGCGGCTGACGTCATGTGACGCGTCAGCCGGCGCAACCTCTGGCAAGCGGGCTTAACGAAATTCGTTAAGCCAGCGATGCCGGAGTTCACGGCCGCGGCATACTAGCCCCGACCGGGGACCAGAATCGGTTCCCGGTCGGGGAGTGGGAGGCTGGCGTCAAACCCGCCCGGATTTGACGCCAGCCTTACGATTTCTCCCTGTTGGGAGAATCGCGCCCCATATGCCTTCTTAACAGCCCTATTAACCTGGGTGGCAACTTTCAGGGATTTATGTACCTGGATACCGAGATCTCTCTGTTCATCAACACTACCAAGAATCTTGCCATTAGCCCAGTACTCTGCATTCCTGTTACTCCTTCCAAAGTGAACCACCTCACACTTTTCCGCATTAAACTCCATCTGTCACCTCTCAGCCCAGCTCTGCAGCTTATCTATGTCCCTCTGTATCCTATAACATCCTTCAGCGCTATCCACAATTCCACCGACCTTCGTGTCATCTGCAAATTTACTAACCCATCCTTCTACACCATTTATAAAAATGACAAACAGCAGTGGCCCCCAAACAGATCCTTGCGGTACACCACTAGTAACTGTACTCCAGGATGAACATTTGCCATCAACCACCACCCTCTGTCTTCTTTCAGCTAGCCAATTACTGATCCAAACCGCTAAATCACCTTCAATCCCATACTTCCTTATTTTCTGCAATAGCCTACCGTGGGGAACCTTATCAAACGTTCTGTGGGGTGCAAGATATTGGGCGGTATTCTCCCCACCCTCCCCCGCCGGATGGGAGAATCGCCGGGGCGCTGCACAAGTCGCGCCACGCCGCCCTGACACCTGCACACGATTCTCCCCCCCCCCCGAAACCAGCGCCACGCGAATCACGCCGGGCCGTTCTGAGAATCACCGCAAACGGCGAGCGGCGATTCTCCGTCCCGAATGGGCCAAGCGGCCGCGCGTAAACGGCCAATTCCTGCCGGCGCCGTCCACACCTGGTCGCTGCCGGTGCGTCGCGAAGGCTTGGGGGGTGGCCTTTGGGGGGGGGGCTCCGTTCCCGGGGGGGCCTCCAATGGGATCTGGCCCACGATCAGGACTCACCAATCGGCGGGCCGGCCTTTTCCCCCCCCGGGCCTACTTCCTTCCGCGGCCGCCCCTAGAACCCCGGCGCCATGTTGGTGAGGGGCCGGAGCGCACCGCGAGGTAACCGCGCATACGCTAGTTGACACCGGCCCAACTGCGCATGCGCGGGATCGAAGACGCCACGTCTTTTACACGGCGCCGGGTCTCTGACGCCATGCTGAGGCCACGCCCCCGTAAACCACGCAACGCTCCTACTAGCCCCATAGCCCCATGGAGGGGGGAGAATAGGGGTCTGGGAATGGGCGGCAACACCGGAGTAAAACACTCCGGTTTTTACTCCGCCGTCGGCACTTAGACTTCGGTTGGGAGAATCCCGCCCATCATCCATCCCCTGTAATACCTGTAAGGGATTGGTGAGGGTGTGAGACTAACAACCAGCGGTGTCTGCCACCCTGGGACTCTCCTTCCCCCATAGCTTCTCCCCATCACCCCAATGACACCCCCTGCCCCCCCCCCCCCCCCCCCACAGTGAGGGCCCCTGATCACTGGACCCCAGACCCTGAATCCCAGACACCCACACATAAAGTTACCTGGACCGGGCAGTGATCCCCTCCCTCATGCACACACCCACACTCTGGCCCCTGGAATGGATCACACAGTACAGAGGTTGGCATGGAGGATCTGCGGGCACTGCGACACCCACCCCGATGGCAGCCCACCCCAGCCAAGGCTGACCCACCCCCATGGGTCCCCCACCCCTTTCCGAACAATGAGGTCACAAACCCAGTGCTCTTGGGCTCTTTGCCGGTGAGTGACGATGGCTACTGACCCCCTCAGATCCCCACAGCAGCCATTCCGCCAGCTTCACGTTTTTAAAAAGTACTAATCGGCACTAATTGGCAAGGTCTTTATTATGCAAATGTGAGCGGGTCAATTTGATCACAACCAGATCGCTGCCTGGTGCGGTTCTCAATTCAGGCATCTCCCACGATTTAACGGCCTCATCGCGCCCTCGCTTAAGCACAACACGGCCATTAAATCGTGCCCAATGTTGTGTGTTTAATACTGAGACTGACACTGAATCCTGTCACATTCAGTGGGAATCTCCATTCCTGAGACTAAGTGTTGGTGGCGGGGCAGGATTAGTGCAGCTCTACGACAGATAAACTGGCGTCCACCCGGACCGATTCACTGACCAGTAGGAGGCTGGCACCGGTGCCACATGGAACACGATGGATTCCAATGAGAAACTCTGCCAGATTCACCATGTTCAGGATTGACACGCAGGAGACTGACAAGCTGCAGCTACATATACACACTTAACACCGCGTACACACTCATCCCAGACAACAAGATGGCACTGGTTGTACTGGAGCGCGCCCATCCTGTTGATGGGTTGGCTGGGGCCTGAGGCTACCTGAAGTGGCCTCGGGATACACTCATACTACTGTGGCCCGAAGATCACAGCGGGCAGTCAGTGGCATGCGCGGCTGCATGGCTGTCTTGCAGGCTGCGGCAATGGTGTCCCATGCCCGTCCACCCCGACCCCACAGCCCACCTCCTGGCCACCCCTCGCTACTCTCCCCGGCCCTGGCAAAGAAAACCCGGTCAGAAGCACAACTGTCAACACATTATGACGATGTTGGACACTTTCCTTACCCCCTCTCACCCCCTCAGCAGACATTTGAAAGCACAAGTGAACCTCGCCGTCAGGAACTCCCCCTAGTGGAGACGGAGAATCGCGGAGGCCGCAGAGAATGCTGGGTCAGGCCCACTAATGATATGCAAACAGTGTTTACTGCACGTGGGAAGTAGAACACATTGACATTGCTGTCGAGGCACCGGGGAACTGCAATATGGTGTGAACTAGGCGCCAGCCACGATTTCAACGTCAAAAAAGATTCTCTGACCAATCGCGTTTCGCAATTCCGTTGTCGGCTGACAGAGAATCTGTCTTGTGTTTAACACTAAGATTGTTGCTGAATCATTATATTGTTGTTGTTATATTGGTGTTATTTACGGCATAGAAGGAGGCCATTCGGCCCATTGCTTCTGTACTGGCTCCCAAAAGAGCAACATAGCAAGTCCCATTGTCCAGCTTTTTCTCCGAAGCCCTCTAAATTCATCACTTTCAAATATATATCAAGTTCTCTTTTGAAACCTTCCATGGAATCCACCTGCACCACTCTCCCAGTAACACATTCCAAACTCCAAGAACTCTGAGTGAAGCAGTTTCTACTCATCTCCCTCCTAGCTCTTTTGTTGACCATCTTAAAATTGTAACCCCAAGTCACTGATATACCAACCAGTGGAAACAGGATATCCTTCTTTCCTCTGTCAAAATTGTTCATCATTTTAAACACCTCAATAAGGTCACCTCCTAATCTTCTCTGCTCCAAGGAGAACAAGCCCAATTTCTCCAATCTTTCCTTGTATCTAAAATTCCTCATTCCTGGTATCATTCCAGTAAATCTCCTCTGCACTCTCTCCAGGACTTTAACATCCTTCCTTAAATAAGGACCAAATGTGGTCTGACCAATTATTTGGGGAGGTGAAGCACACGAAGATCAGCACTGAATCGTGTGTCATGTGTTTAACACTGAGATTGCCACTGAATCGTGTGTCATGTGTTTAACACGAAGATTAGCACTGAATCCTGTGTCATGTGTTTAACACTGATATTGCCACTGAATCGTGTGTCATGTGTTTAACACTGAGATTGGCACTGAATCCTGTGTCATGTGTTTAACACTGAGATTGCCACTGAATCCTGTGTCATGTGTTTAACACTGAGATTGGCACTGAATCCTATGTCATGTGTTTAACACTGTGATTGGCACTGAGATTGGCACTGTGATTGGCACTGAATCCTGTGCCATGTGTTTAACACTGAGATTGGCATTGAATCCTGTGTCATGTGTTTAACACTGAGATTGGCGCTGAATCCTGTGTCATGTGTTTAACACTGAGATTGGCGCTGAATCCTGTGTCATGTGTTTAACACTGAGATTGGCACTGAATCCTGTGTCATGTGTTTAACACTGAGATTGGCGCTGAATCCTGTGTCATGTGTTTAACACTGAGATTGGCACTGAATCCTGTGTCATGTGTTTAACACTGAGATTGGCACTGAATCCTATGTCATGTGTTTAACACTGAGATTGGCACTGAATCCTGTGTCATGTGTTTAACACTGAGATTGGCACTGAATCCTATGTCATGTGTTTAACACTGAGATTGGCATTGAGATTGGCACTGTGATTGGCACTGAATCCTGTGTCATGTGTTTAACACTGAGATTGGCACTGAATCCTGTGTCATGTGTTTAGCACTGAGATTGTCACTGAGATTGGCACTGAATCCTGTGTCATGTGTTTAACACTGAGATTGCCACTGAATCGTGTGTCATGTGTTTAAGACTGAGATTGGCACTGAATCCTCTGTCATGTGCAAGGACAGTGGTGGGAAGCTGTGTGTGGAGGCTGAGGAGATAAGCGAGATACTAAATGAATACTTTTCGTCAGTATTCACTCAGGAAAAAGATAATATTGTGGAGGAGAATGCTGAGACCCAGGCTATTAGAATAGATGGCATTGAGGTGCGTAGGGAAGAAGTGTTGGCAATTCTGGACAAGGTGAAAATAGATAAGTCCCCGGGGCCTGATGGGATTTATCCTAGGATTCTCTGGGAAGCCAGGGAAGAGATTGCTGAGCCTTTGGCTTTGATTTTTAGGTCATCATTGGCTACAGGAATAGTGCCAGAGGACTGGAGAATAGCAAATGTGGTCCCTTTGTTCAAGAAGGGGAGTAGAGATAACCCCGGTAACTATAGGCCGGTGAGCCCAACGTCTGTGGTGGGTAAAGTCTTGGAGAGGATTATAAAAGATACGATTTATAATCATCTAGATAGGAATAATATGATTAGGGATAGTCAGCATGGTTTTGTGAAGGGTAGGTCATGCCTCACAAACCTTATCGAGTTCTTTGAGAAGGTGACTGAACAGGTAGACGAGGGTAGAGCAGTTGATGTGGTGTATATGGATTTCAGTAAAGCATTTGATAAGGTTCCCCACGGTCGGCTATTGCAGACAATACGGAGGCTGGGGATTGAGGGTGATTTAGAGATGTGGATCAGAAATTGGCTAGTTGAAAGAAGACAGAGAGTGGTGGTTGATGAGAAATGTTCAGAATGGAGTTCAGGTACGAGTGGCGTACCACAAGGATCTGTTCTGGGGCCGTTGCTGTTTGTCATTTTTATAAATGACCTAGAGGAGGGCGCAGAAGGATGGGTGAGTAAATTTGCAGCTGACACTAAAGTTGGTGGAGTTGTAGACAGTGCGGAAGGATGTTGCAGGTTACAGAGGGACATAGATAAGCTGCAGAGCTGGGCTGAGAGGTGGCAAATGGAGTTTAATGTGGAGAAGTGTGAGGTGATTCACATTGGAAAGAATAACAGGAATGCGGAATATTTGGCTAATGGTAAAATTCTTGGTAGTGTGGATGAGCAGAGGGATCTCGGTGTCCATGTACATAGATCCCTGAAAGTTGCCACCCAGGTTGATAGGGTTGTGAAGAAGGCCTATGGTGTGTTGGCCTTTACTGGTAGAGGGATTGGGTTCCGGAGCCATGAGGTCATGTTGCAGTTGTACAAAACTCTAGTACGGCCGCATTTGGAGTATTGCGTACAGTTCTGGTCGCCTCATTATAGGAAGGACGTGGAAGCTTTGGAACGGGTGCAGAGGAGATTTACCAGGATGTTGCCTGGTATGGAGGGAAAATTTTATGAGGAAAGACTGATGGACTTGAGGTTGTTTTCGTTAGAGAGAAGAAGGTTAAGAGGTGACTTAATAGAGGCATGCAAAATGATCAGAGGGTTAGATAGGGTGGACAGCGAGAGCCTTCTCCCGCGGATGGAGGTGGCTAGCACGAGGGGACATAGCCTTAAATTGAGGGGTAATAGATATAGGACAGAGGTCAGAGGTGGGTTTTTTACGCAAAGAGGGGTGAGGCCGTGGAATGCCCTACCTGCAACAGTAGTGAACTCGCCAACATTGGGGGCATTTAAAAGTTTATCGGATAAGCATATGGATGATAAGGGCATAGTGTAGGTTAGATGGCCTTTAGTTTTTTCCATGTCGGTGCAACATCGAGGGCCGAAGGGCCTGTACTGCGCTATATCGTTCTATGTTCTATGTTCTATGTGTTTAATACTGTGATTGGCACTGAATCCTATGTCACGTGTTTAACACTGAGATTGGCACTGAATCCTATGTCATGTGTTTAACACTGAGATTGGCACTGAATCCTGTGCCATGTGTTTAATACTGAGATTGCCACTGAATCCTATGTCATGTGTTTAACACTGAGATTGGCACTGAATCCTGTGCTATGTGTTTAGCACTGAGATTGGCACTGTAATTGGCACTGAATCCTATGTCATGTGTTTAATACTGTGATTGGCACTGAATCCTATGTCATGTGTTTAACACTGAGATTGGCACTGAATCCTATGTCATGTGTTTAACACTGAGATTGGCACTGAATCCTATGTCATGTGTTTAACACTGAGATTGGCACTGAATCCTATGTCATGTGTTTAACACTGAGATTAGCACTGAATCCTGTGCCATGTGTTTAATACTGAGATTGGCACTGAATCCTGTGCCATGTGTTTAACACTGAGATTGGCACTGAATCCTGTGTCATGTGTTTAACACTGAGATTGTCACTGAGATTGGCACTGAATCCTATGTCATGTGTTTAACACTAAGATTGTCACCCATGTTGGCACTGAGTTTATCACACTTTCCTCATTCGTGTCCTGCGATTCGAGGCAATGGGCCAAGTGCTGGCAAATGGGATTAGGATTGGCAGATCAGGTGCCTTTCATGCGGTGGTGAGGATTTGATGGGTCGAACAGCCTTTTCTGCACGATATTTTTCTGTGATTCTGTGATGTACTCATGTTCCTAACGTTTGTAGTAGTCTTGTGATTTCATTTTTCTGTTTGTTGTTTAGATCATGCTGCTGGAAACGTCCCGAAGGTACGACCCACAAATGCAGGGCATCACCTTTCTGCCAGATTACAGTTACAACAGAGAGGACTTTGCGAGGGCGGGTGTGTGACACATCTTCTGGATTATTCTCTCTCTTTATAGTGTCAACATGATGCATCATTGTTCGGTGACAGGAAATTCTCCAATGCAATGTCAACATTAATTATAATAAGTTAATTAGACACTGAATGGCTTGTGAAAGACGATGCAATATTAACTTTCAATAGATAATTATATAAATTCTGGAAAGGAAAAATTAAAGCGACCTGGGGAGTAAGTGGGACTAATTGGATAACTCCTTTCTGTGCTGTCTTTATCAATTAAAGAAATGAGGTGCATCGTTCAAAATCTGGCAAATGTTAAGAAGCTTTTCATTAACAATGCAATATAAATCAGGCTTTTACTGAAGGAAGAAACATGGAATCCCATCCCCAGCAGTCTGACCAAGTGCTGGGTTTAAAAGTTTCTCCCTGAATACAAAGGAGCTGGAGGATAGACTTGTTCTCTGTAATTATCATATAATGGAGTCTGTGTAACAAGCAATTGGACTGTGTATATGGATGGACTGTAAATGAGATCTATTCTAATATCAGTGTTTTTTCTTTTCTCTCTTTCTTTGTGTTGCTCAGGACTGCAGTTTGAGTTTATCAATCCCATCTTTGAGTTTTCAAAGGGTATGAATGATCTGCACTTGGATGATGCTGAATATGCCCTCCTAATCGCCATCAATCTCTTCTCAGCAGGTATGGGCTCTTGTTCTGCTGGTCAATTAAAGAAACCCTTCACACTGGCTCCCTTCTTACCACATTGGAGTTTATGTATTGCGGCAAAACTTATCTTTCCCTGGCGTTCTCAGTGATGGGCCAGTGCCAGTTCTGCTGGACTAAAGATTGACCAGAGTAGATACTTCTGTCCCTGTTTTGATGTTTAGCCCATGATTTCTTCACGCGCAACATCCCATGTACAATCTTACACTTCAAAAAGTGTTTGGATGAGTGAGGAGTGGGCTACAAATGTGGGTGGCACAGTAGCATAGTGGTTAGCACTGTGGCTTCACACGCCAGGGTTCCAGGTTTGATTCCCTGCTGGGTCACTCTCTGTGTGGATCCTGCACGTCCTCCCCGTGTCTGCGTGGGTTTCCTCCGGGTGCTCCGGTTTCCTCCCACAAGTGCCGAAAGACGGGCTGTTAGGTAATTTGGGCATTATGAATTCTCCCTCTGTGTACCCGAACAGTTGCCGGAGTGTGGTGACCAGGGGCTTTTCACAGTAACTTCATTGCAGTGTTAATGTAAGCCTCCTTGTGACAATAAAGATTATTATTATTATTATTATTATTAAGTGACAGATCAAACCTATAAAATTCTAACAGGACAAGACAGGGTGGATGCAGGAAGGATGTTCTCGATGGCGGGTGTGTCCAGAATCAGGAGTCACAGTCTGTGAATACTGGGGTAAATTATTTAGGACAGAGATGAGGAGAAATTTCTTCACCCAGACAGTGGTGAGCCTGTGGACTTTGTTACTGATGGAACCATCAATTCACCAGACACGTGCTTTCAGATATGAACAGTGGTTTTAATCTACTTACTACAGAGCCAGCCTGTTACCCGTTGATGAACTCTCGGTGAACTGCAGGCTGACTCTGGACAAGGGGATTTATACAGCAGCACAAGGGGGAGGAGTCATTGGTGGAGCCAAGGGTGGAGCACTGTACAAACTCCTGAGCATTCCCAGAGCTACCCCCCTAGTGGTCGGATAACGCTACTGCGCTTACAAAGATACAGTGTGAATTACCAAGTTACATTCACCACAGTTACCACAGAAAATAGTTGAGTCCAGAACATTGCATGTTTTCAAGAAGTAGTTAGATACAGCACTTGTTACAAAAAGAATCAAAGGATATGGGGAAAAGCAGAATTAGGCTATTGAGTTAGATGATCAGCCATGATCGTAATGAATGGCTGAGCAGGCTCGAAGGGCCTATTCCTGATCCCATTTTCCATGTTTCTATGAGATAATGCAACAGATTATATTAATTTGACAAATATCACTGACATACAAATGTACACAGTACAATCTTCCACTCATCCATGTATGAACACTGAGTCTGACTCAGCACCTACAGCATAATTTATCCAACAAAATCAATGAAAATTTAATTCAGGTGATTTCTATAACAACAGAACAATCTGTAACTTAAACTTTATGCCTGGGTGGCAAGTTGACAATTCACCTTGTCATGTGCCTGCAGATCAATATTCTCTGACATTCAAACAAGAAAATAAATCAAATATGTCTCTCACACATCTTCATCAGACTGCCAAATTTCAATCAGTTAAAACTAGGTGATACTTGTGATACTAAGAGTACTCTTCTTGTACTCTTTGTCTTAATATCTAAGGTATAGGAAACCTAAACATCCTCTGCGAATCTAATGGTCTGCACCAACTGGCTGGTTTAATTCAGTTGGCTGGATAGCTGGATCACTAAACGCATTCAAATGGTCATTGGATAAGCATATGGATGATAAGGGAATAGTGTAGAGGGACTTTAGAGGGGTTTCACAGGATGGCGCAACATCGAGGGCCGAAGGGCCTGTATTGCGCTGTAATGTTCTATGTTCTATGATCCAGAGCAGGTTCAATTCCCGTATCGGCCTTCTCAACCTTACTGCTTGCCTGAGGTGTGGTGATTCTCCGGTTAAATGACTGCTAGTCAGCTCTACCCCTCAAATGGGAAAGCAGCCTAAGGTCATCTGGGACTATGGTGACTTTACTTACTTACTAACAGATCCAGAAACCTGCTGTGCTCCTAAAAGTGGATGCTGGATTCAAACTCAATTACCCTACCTTACAGAACGTAGACTCAAAATGCCTGAACTATACTGGAAACAAACGGTGCTGCAATTAAAAGATTGGAGACATTCCATATCACACTTCATGTCCAATAAATTTTCCAAAATGCAGCCATTTTTCAGGCAGTCAGTGTACTCCCGCCGGGAATCAGCCAGTATTTTCCGATCCTGCCTACTCACTGGCCAGTGAGTGCCGGGAAGAAACTCAGAGACAAACTCCGCAACCACGATGGTGGGGGAATAGCGGGAGGTCCGTTCCCGCACCTCCCGCTATTCTCCCACCCCCCCCCCCCCCAAATGTGTGTCCGGTTTTGCGACACGCTGCTCGGAGAAACGCGGGCCGCCGATTCTCCGGCCCGGATGGGCCGAGCGGCCTGCCATTCCCGACCTGTTCACGACGGCGGCAACCACACCTGGTCGCTGCCGTTGTGAACATGGCGTGCCAGGTAAGTGTGGGGCCTGTGGGGGGGCGGATCGGGGATCGAGCACCACGACCATGCTCGGGAGGGGACTGGCCCGCGATCGGTGCCTACCGATCGTCGGGCCGGCGTCTCAAGGGGACGCACTCTTTCCACTCTGTCGCCCCGCAAGATCAAGCCGTCACGTTTTGTGGGGCGGCTGAGGGGAAAGACAGCAACCGCGCATGCGCAGGTTTGAGCTGTCCAACCCGCGCATGCGCGGCTGACGTCATTAGGCGCCGCCACCATGTCATTCTTGGCGCGCCGAACCTTGAAGCCAGGGACAAGGCCCGGCGGCCGAGTTTCCCGGTACGGCCCTCCTATCCCCCCCCCGGGGAGGGGAGAATAGGAGGCTGGGAGAGGCTTCCGACGCCGTCGTGAACCTCTCCAGGTTTCACGACGGCGTCGGGCCTTGCGGAGAATTCCGTCCTAACAGCCTGACATCCCTCCATTATTCAGACTCACGCAAGCAGAAGGCAGGTGGCACCTGTGGAAGAAGTTTGCTCAGTTAGCTGCCAGCCGTGGATCAGATGCAGCAGCCTTGTCCCTCAGTCAGGAACAGGGGTTTTCAAGACCCACTCCAGAGATTTGGAAACGTGGCCCAGGCTGACCCTTCCGTGCAGTACACAAGGAGGCTGCACTCTCAGCGGTATCATCTTTAAGACATTAAAGCAAATATCTGCCCTCTCAAGTGGGTGCAAAAAATCCCATGGCAATTTTGGAGGAAGAACAGGAAGGTTCCCTGAGTGTCCCACAACAAGACATCACTAGAATACAGTATCTGGTCCTTGGTGAATTGTTTGTGGGTGCTTGCTGTGCACTAATTGGCTGCCACGTTTCCTATATTCCAACAGTGACTGCTCTTCAAATGAACTTAATTGGTTTTAAAACACTTTAACATAGAAACATGGAAAATGGGAGCAGGAGGAGGCCATTTGACCCTTCGAGCCTGCTCTGCCATTCACTACGATCATGGCTGATCATTCAACTCAATAGCCTAATCCTGCTTTTCCCCCAAAACCTTTGATCCCCTTCGCCCTGAGTGCTATATCGTACTGCTTCCTGAAAACATATAGGGCGGGATTCTCCGGTCGGTCAGCCACGTTTTCCTGCATGGCGCGCACCCGCCGGCAGTGGGATTCTCCTTTCCCGCAGCCGGCCATTGAGGTTTCCCATTGTGACCACCCCACGTCATCGTGAAAACCGTGGGTGTGGGTGTGCTGCCGGCGGTCCAAAGGATCCCGCCGACGGAGAATCCCGCTGACAATGTTTTGGCCTCAACTACTTCCTGTGGTAATAATTCCACAGGCCAACCACTCTCTGGATGAAGAAATGTATCCTCATCTTACAGGGAGCCCGTCCGCCAGCTCCCCCCGCCGGCCCGGAGGTCGGGGAGGGTTGTGCGTGGCAAAAGGCATGGCAGCGGTCACTTATGGGGGAGCCCGTCCGCCAGCTCCCCCCAAAGGGGCTCTCATAGAATTTACAGTGCAGAAGGAGGCCATTCGGCCCATCGAGTCTGCACCGGCTCCTGGAAAGAGCACCCTACCCGAGGTCAACACCTCCACCCTATCCCCATAACCCAGTAACCCCACCCAACACCAAGGACAATTTTGGACACTAAGGGCAATTTATCATGGCCAATCCACCTAACCTGCACATCTTTGGACTGTGGAGGAAACCGGAGCACCTGGAGGAAACCCACGCAGACACGGGGAGAATGTGCAGACTCCGCACAGACAGTGACCCAATCCGGAATCGAACCTGGGACCCTGGAGCTGTGAAGCAATTGTGCTATCCACAATGCTACCGTGCTGCCCAACCGGGTTGGTTTAGCACAGTAGGCTAAACAGCTAGCTTGTAATGCAGAACAAGGCCAGCAGCGTGGGTTCAATTCCCGCACCGGCCTCCCCGAACAGGCCCCGGAACGTGGCGACTAGGGGCTTTTCACAGTAACTTCATTGGACCTACTTATGATAATAAGCGATTATTTTATTGGTGGCACGGTAGCATAGTGGTTAGCACTGTGGCTTCACAGCCCCAGGGCCCCATTCATTCTTCTGAACTCCAGCGAGAACAATCCCAACCTAGTCAATCTCTCCTTATATGACAGTCCCGCCATCCCTGCAATCAGTCTGGTAAACCTTCACTGCACTCCCTCGAGAGCAAGAACATCCTTCCTCAGAGAAGGAGACCAAAACTGCACACAAAACTCCAGGTGTGGCCTCACCAAGGCCTTGTACAATTGCAGCAAAACATCCCTGCTTCTGTACGAGAAACTTCTTGCAATGAAGGCCAGCATGCCATTAGCCTTCTTTACCGCCTGCTGCACCTGCATGCTTACCTTCAGCGAATGGTGCACAAGGACACCCAGGTCTCGTTGCACGTTCTCCTTTCCTAATTTATGGCCATTCAGATAATACTCTGCCCTCTTGTTTTTGCTGCCAAAGTGGAAGACACCACATTTATCCAAATTATACTGCATCTGCCATTCATTTGCTCACTTACTCAACATGTCCAAATCACACAGAAGGATCCTTGCATCCTCCTCACAGCTCACCCTCCCATCCATCTTTGAGCTATTCGGAGGTTGCAAAAGGCTCTAGAGAAATGCAAAGTTTTTTTTTGCTGATTTCAGGAGGGGGAGAGGGAGGGAGGAGAAACCCAAGAAAGAGAATGCTGACTTAATGAGGAGGAATATTAATACCCACTAAGATTTAGACCCAAAGCTGGAGTGCGCCTGGCAATGGCCTCTTGGTACAATCAGTGGTCATATAAAATTGAGAGAGAGAGAGGCAGGGTGCTGGGTGATTCTTAACCTTAGGGACAACATACACACCACTGTGTGACTGTACACTATAGCTGGGTGCACTTGACTCTATCTCTCAAATCCCAGTGTTGCTTTCTGGCAACACAACTGTCAGTAACTGTGGTAACTGCATTGCTTCTTCCCTAGACCGTCCAAATGTTGAAGACCACAAGCTGGTGGAGAGGCTGCAACAGCCTTATGTCGAGGCTCTCCATTCGTACACACGGAGAAAGAGACCAAACGTCAGTGATGGTGTTGTATATGGACAATTGGATTCACCTTTTTATTTCACACTCTTCGGGAATCATTAGAAAAATCAATTTATTTATAACAATTGCTCAGCGAGCCCCTCACCCTGCACCTCGCATGTGGCCAGATTCTCCGGTGCCAACCGTGTGTTTCTGGGCGGCGCGCCATTCGCTGGCAGCGGGACTCTATACTCTCGCTGCTTGTCAATGCGTCTTTAGGGGGCAACAGAGAGCGACTAATAAAGCTATAAAGAAGAGAAAGATAGATTATGAGAGTAAACTTGCTCAGAATATAAAAACAGATAGTAAAAGTTTCAACAAAAATATAAAACAAAAAAGAGTGGCTAAGGTAAATATTGGTCCTTTAGAAGATGAAAAGGGAGATTTGATAATGGGAAATGAGGAAATGGCTGAGGAACTGAACAGGTTTTTTGGGTCGGTCTTCACAGTGGAAGACACAAATAACATGCCAGTGACTGATAGAAATGAGGCTTTGACAGGTGAGGACCTTGCGAGGATTGTTATCACTAAGGAGGTAGTGATGGGCAAGCTAATGGGGCTAAAGGTAGACAAGTCTCCTGGCCCTGATGGAATGCATCCCAGAGTGCTAAAAGAGATGGCTAGGGAAATTGCAGATGCACTAGTGATAATTTACCGAAATTCACTAGACTCTGGGGTGGTCCCGGTGGATTGGAAATTAGCAAACGTGACACCATTGTTTAAAAAAGGAAGTAGGCAGAGAGTGGGTAATTATAGACCAGTGAGCTTAACTTCGGTAGTAGGGAAGATGCTGGAATCTATCATCAAGGAAGAAATAGCGAGGCATCTGGATAGAAATTGTCCCATTGGGCAGACGCAGCATGGGTTCATAACGGCTCTAACTAATTTAGTGGAATTTTTTTGAGGACATTACCAGTGCAGTAGATAACGGGGAGCCAATGGATGTGATATATTGCCGCAGGCTGGGAGGGCCAAAGGGCCTGTTCCTGTGCAGTAATTTTAAAAAAAAATCTGGATTTCCAGAAAGCCTTTGACAACGTGCCACACAAAAGGTTGTTGCATGAGATAAAGATGCATGGCATTAAGGGTAAAGTAGTAGCATGGATAGAGGATTGGTTAATTAATAGAAAGCAAAGAGTGGGGATCAATGGGTGTTTCTCTGGTTGGCAATCAGTAGCTAATAGTGTCCCTCAGGGATCCGTGTTGGGCCCACAATTGTTCACAATTTATATAGATGATTTGGAGTTGGGGACCAAGGGCAATGTGTCCAAATTTGCAGACGACACTAAGATGAGTGGTAAAGCGAAAAGTGCAAAGGATACCGGAAGTCTGCAGAGGGATTTGGATAGGTTAAGTGAATGGGCTAGGGTCTGGCAGATGGAATACAATGTTGACAAATGTGAGGTTATCCATTTTGGTAGGAATAACAGCAAACAGAATTATTATTTAAATGATAAAATATTAAAGCATGCAGCTGTGCAGAAAGACCTGGGTGTGCTAGTGCATGAGTCACAGAAAGCTGGTTTACAGGTGCAACAGGTGATTAAGAAGGTGAATGGAATTTTGTCCTTCATTGCTAGAGGGATGGAGTTTAAGACTAGGGAGGTTATGCTGCAACTGTATAAGGTGTTAGTGAGGCCACACCTGGAGTATTGTGTTCAGTTTTGGTCTCCTTACTTGAGAAAGGACGTACTGGCACTGGAGGGTGTGCAGAGGAGATTCACTAGGTTAATCCCAGAGCTGAAGGGGTTGGATTACGAGGAGAGGTTGAGTTGACTGGGACTGTACTCGTTGGAATTTAGAAGGATGAGGGGGGATCTTATAGAAACATATAAAATTATGAAGGGAATAGATAGGATAGATGCGGGTGGGTTGTTTCCACTGGCGGGTGAAAGCAGAACTAGGGGACATAGCCTCAAAATAAGGGGAAGTAGATTTAGGACTGAGTTTAGGAGGAACTTCTTCACCCAAAGCGTTGTGAATCTATGGAATTCCTTGCCCAGTGAAGCAATTGAGGCTCCTTCATTAAATGTTTTAAAGGTAAAGATAGATAGTTTTTTGAAGAATAAAGGGATTAAGGGTTATGGTGTTCAGGCCAGAAAGTGGAGCTGAGTCCACAAAAGATCAGCCATGATCTCATTGAATGGTGGAGCAGGCTCGAGGGGCCAGATGGCCTACTCCTGCTCCTAGTTCTTAACTTCTTATGTTCTTATGAATGTAACTTAGAACATAGAACATAGAACAGTACAGCACAGAACAGGCCCTTCGGCCCTCGATGTTGTGCCGAGCCATGATCACCCTACTCAAACCCACGTATCCACCCTATACCCATAACCCAACAACTCCCCCCTTAACATTACTTTTTAGGACACTACGGGCAATTTAGCATGGCCAATCCACCTAACCCGCACATCTTTGGACTGTGGGAGGAAACCGGAGCACCCAGAGGAAACCCACGCACACTTGTCACCTGTCAGCCCAAGTCTGGATATTGTCCAGACCTTGCTGCATTTGGTCATGGACTGCTTCATTATCTGAGGAGTCGCAAATGGTGAACATTGTGCAGTCATCCGCAAACATCCCCATCTCTGACCTTATGGGGGAAGGCAGGTTTTTGATGAAGCAGCTGAATATGTTTGGGCCTGGGGCACCACCCTGAGGAACTCCTGCTGTGATGTTGGTGGAAACCTGAAAGTAAGTTGGAAAATACCAAAAATACTCAGAAGGTCAGGCAGTACCAGTGTGCAGAGAAACAGAGTTAAAGTGACAGGTCAGTAATCTGTTAGAACTGTTATGATAAAAGGTCACAATCTGAAACATTCACTCAGTTTCTCTCTCCAAGATATTGCCTGACCTGCTGAGTATTTCCAGGGTTTTAAATTTGATAAATGAAACCCAGATCTTTCTGTTGGGCCTCTGGAAGCCACTGTGCGGCCTTGTTCCTCAGTGGATTCACAGCTGACTGACACTCATCATCTTTTCTGTCCCAGGACCACTTGATGTTTCCACGGATGCTGATGAAGCTGGTCTGTCTGCGGACTCTAAGCAGCGTCCATTCCGAGCAGGTCTTCGCACTCCGACTTCAGGATAAAAAATTGCCGCCCCTCCTTTCAGAAATATGGGACATGCAGGAATGACTCGAGTCCCCTCTGCAGGCTCCAGCTCCCAGAATCAGCGGCAAAGTCAAATGGGCGGGAAATTTCACTGGGTGCACATGAGAGCAGCTGAGGAAAGAGCCGGATTGGGGTGGGGGCGGGGGCGCTAACTGCAATTATCAATGCAACATTCTCATTGTGTTAAGAAATGTTTTAATGGGGACTTTCCATGTTGAATCTGGAAAAAAAATCCATTTTACCATGTTTTGTTTATAATGTGTAAACTGGTAGCTGGCTGTCTCTGTTTATCTTCATTCTGTGGATTTCTGAACTGCAGTCAATAGTTTCCTATTGCGGTCTGGATTTCTTGCTGGACTGGCTCGGTACAGGCTGGAGACTTGCCAGGCCCATGTCCATCAGGAGCAGGAGAATCTGGGCACCCTGCTCCTCTCACTCAGCCACAGTCTCAATTTCAGTGGCTGCACCAGAGAAGGTACGCGGTTCACCAGCGAAGATCGACACAACAGCGGAGCACCAGGCAAACAGAAGAGCGGGAAAGTTACAAAGACATACATCAACTAACCAAGATCAGAAAGTGCCTCGACGCAGCTTTATATGAAGCCATTGATTTATTATAATGCACTAAAATAAAAATGAACGCTTATTGAGATCAGAATCTAGTGACAGTGTGTCAGTCTCAGACTGGAAACGATTGTCAGTGTGTCAGTCACAGACTGGAATCTATTGACAGTGTGTCAGTCTCAGACTGGGATCTATTGACAGTGTGTCAGTCTCAGACTGGAATCTATTGACAGTGTGTCAGTCACAGACTGGAATCTATTGACAGTGTGTCAGTCACAGACTGGAATCTATTGACAGTGTGTCAGTCACAGACTGGAATCTATTGTCAGTGTGTCAGTCACAGACTGGAATCTATTGTCAGTGTGTCAGTCACAGACTGGAATCTATTGACAGTGTGTCAGTCACAGACTGGGATCTATTGACAGTGTGTCAGTCACAGACTGGAATCTATTGACAGTATGTCAGTCACAGACTGGAGTCTATTGACAGTGTGTCAGTCACAGACTGGAATCTATTGACTGTCTCAGTCACAGACTGGAATCTATTGTCAGTGTGTCAGTCTCAGACTGGAATCTATTGACAGTGTGTCAGTCACAGACTGGAATCTATTGACAGTGTGTCAGTCACAGACTGGAATCTATTGACAGTGTGTCAGTCACAGACTGGAATCTATTGACAGTGTGTCAGTCTCAGACTGGAATCTATTGACAGTGTGTCAGTTTCAGACTGGAATCTATTGTCAGTGTGTCAGTCTAGACTGGGATCTATTGTCAGTGTGTCAGTCACAGACTGGAGACTATTGACGGTGTGTCAGTCACAGAGAGGAATCTATTGTCAGTGTGTCAGTCACAGACTGGAATCTATTCACAGTGTGTCATTCACAGACTGGAATCTATTGACAGTGTGTCATTCACAGACTGGAATCTATTGACAGTGTGTCAGTCACAGACTGGAATCTATTGTCAGTGTGTCAGTCTCAGACTGTGATCTATTGACAGTGTGTCAGTCTCAGACTGGGATCTATTGTCAGTGTGTCAGTCTCAGACTGGAATCTATTGACAGTGTGTCAGTCTCAGACTGGGATCTATTGTCAGTGTGTCAGTCTCAGACTGTGATCTATTGACAGTGTGTCAGTCACAGACTGGGATCTACTGACAGTGTGTCAGTCACAGACTGGAATCTATTGACAGTGTGTCAGTCACAGACTGGAATCTATTGACAGTGTGTCAGTCACAGACTGGAATCTATTGACAGTGTGTCAGTCACAGACTGGAATCTATTGACAGTGTGTCAGTCACAGACTGGAATCTATTGACAATGTGTCAGTCACAGACTGGAATCTATTGACAGTGTGTCAGTCACAGACTGGGATCTATTGACAGTGTGTCAGTCACAGACTGGGATCTATTGTCAGTGTGTCAGTCGCAGACTGGGATCTATTGACAGTGTGTCAGTCACAGAGTGGAATCTATTGACAGTGTGTCAGCTCAGACTGGAATCTATTGACAGTGTGTCATTCACAGACTGGAATCTATTGACAGTGTGTCATTCACAGACTGGGATCTATTGACAGTGTGTCATTCACAGACTGGAATCTATTGACAGTGTGTCAGTCACAGACTGGGATCTATTGACAGTGTGTCAGTCACAGACTGGAATCTATTGACAGTGTGTCAGTCACAGACTGGAATCTATTGACAGTGTGTCAGTCACAGACTGGAATCTATTGTCAGTGTGTCAGTCACAGACTGGAATCTATTGACAGTGTGTCAGTCACAGACTGGGATCTATTGACAGTGTGTCAGTCACAGACTGGAATCTATTGACAGTATGTCAGTCACAGACTGGAGTCTATTGACAGTGTGTCAGTCACAGACTGGAATCTATTGACTGTCTCAGTCACAGACTGGAATCTATTGTCAGTGTGTCAGTCTCAGACTGGAATCTATTGACAGTGTGTCAGTCACAGACTGGAATCTATTGACAGTGTGTCAGTCACAGACTGGAATCTATTGACAGTGTGTCAGTCACAGACTGGAATCTATTGACAGTGTGTCAGTCTCAGACTGGAATCTATTGACAGTGTGTCAGTTTCAGACTGGAATCTATTGTCAGTGTGTCAGTCTAGACTGGGATCTATTGTCAGTGTGTCAGTCACAGACTGGAGACTATTGACGGTGTGTCAGTCACAGAGAGGAATCTATTGTCAGTGTGTCAGTCACAGACTGGAATCTATTCACAGTGTGTCATTCACAGACTGGAATCTATTGACAGTGTGTCATTCACAGACTGGAATCTATTGACAGTGTGTCAGTCACAGACTGGAATCTATTGTCAGTGTGTCAGTCTCAGACTGTGATCTATTGACAGTGTGTCAGTCTCAGACTGGGATCTATTGTCAGTGTGTCAGTCTCAGACTGGAATCTATTGACAGTGTGTCAGTCTCAGACTGGGATCTATTGTCAGTGTGTCAGTCTCAGACTGTGATCTATTGACAGTGTGTCAGTCACAGACTGGGATCTACTGACAGTGTGTCAGTCACAGACTGGAATCTATTGACAGTGTGTCAGTCACAGACTGGAATCTATTGACAGTGTGTCAGTCACAGACTGGAATCTATTGACAGTGTGTCAGTCACAGACTGGAATCTATTGACAGTGTGTCAGTCACAGACTGGAATCTATTGACAATGTGTCAGTCACAGACTGGAATCTATTGACAGTGTGTCAGTCACAGACTGGGATCTATTGACAGTGTGTCAGTCACAGACTGGGATCTATTGTCAGTGTGTCAGTCGCAGACTGGGATCTATTGACAGTGTGTCAGTCACAGAGTGGAATCTATTGACAGTGTGTCAGCTCAGACTGGAATCTATTGACAGTGTGTCATTCACAGACTGGAATCTATTGACAGTGTGTCATTCACAGACTGGGATCTATTGACAGTGTGTCATTCACAGACTGGGATCTATTGACAGTGTGTCAGTCACAGACTGGGATCTATTGTCAGTGTGTCAGTCACAGACTGGAATCTATTGACAGTGTGTCAGTCACAGAGTGGAATCTATTGACAGTGTGTCAGTCACAGACTGGAATCTATTGACAGTGTGTCATAACAGACTGGAATCTATTGTCAGTGTGTCAGTCACAGACTGGAATCTATTGACAGTGTGTCAGTCACAGACTGGACTCTATTGACAGTGTGTCAATCACATACTGGAATCAATTGACAGTGTGTCAGTCTCAGACTGGAATCTATTGACAGTGTGTCAGTCACAGACTGGGATCTATTGACAGTGTGTCAGTCACAGACTGGCATCTATTGACAGTGTGTCAGTCGCAGACTGGAATCTATTGACAGTGTGTCAGTCTCAGACTGGGATCTATTGACAGTGTGTCAGTCACAGACTGGAACCTATTGACAGTGTGTCATTCACAGACTGGAATCTATTGACAGTGTGTCAGTCACAGACTGGAATCTATTGACAGTGTGTCATTCACAGACTGGAATCTATTGACAGTGTGTCAGTCACAGACTGGAATCTATTGACAGTGTGTCAGTCACAGACTGGAATCTATTGACAGTGTGTCAGTCACAGACTGGAATCTATTGACGGTGTGTCAGTCTCAGACTGGAATCTATTGACAGTGTGTCAGTTTCAGACTGGAATCTATTGACAGTGTGTCAGTCACAGACTGGGATCTATTGACAGTGTGTCAGTCACAGACTGGGATCTATTGACAGTGTGTCAGTCTAGACTGGGATCTATTGTCAGTGTGTCAGTCTAGACTGGAATCAATTGTCAGTGTGTCAGTCACAGACTGGGATCTATTGACAGTGTGTCAGTCACAGACTGGGATCTATTGACAGTGTGTCAGTCTAGACTGGGATCTATTGTCAGTGTGTCAGTCTAGACTGGAATCTATTGACAGTGTGTCAGTCTCAGTCTGGAATCTATTGACAATGTGTCAGTCTCAGACTGGAATCTATTGTCAGTGTGTCAGTCACAGAGTGGAATCTATTGTCAGTGTGTCAGTCTAGACTGGAATCAATTGTCAGTGTGTCAGTCTCAGACTGGAATCTATTGACAATGTGTCAGTCTCAGACTGGAATCTATTGTCAGTGTGTCAGTCTAGACTGGGATCAATTGTCAGTGTGTCAGTCACAGACTGGAGACTATTGACGGTGTGTCACTCACAGAGTGGAATCTATTGTCAGTGTGTCAGTCACAGACTGGAATCTATTGACAGTGTGTCAGTCACAGACTGGAATCTATTGACAGTGTGTCATTCACAGACTGGAATCTATTGACAGTGTGTCAGTCACAGACTGGAATCTATTGACAGTGTGTCAGTCACAGACTGGGATCTATTGTCAGTGTGTCAGTCTCAGACTGTGATCTATTGACAGTGTGTCAGTCTCAGACTGGGATCTATCATCAGTGTGTCAGTCTCAGACTGTGATCTATTGACAGTGTGTCAGTCACAGACTGGAATCTATTGACAGTGTGTCAGTCTCAGACTGGGATCTATTGTCAGTGTGTCAGTCTCAGACTGTGATCTATTGACAGTGTGTCAGTCACAGACTGGGATCTACTGACAGTGTGTCAGTCACAGACTGGAATCTATTGACAGTGTGTCAGTCACAGACTGGAATCTATTGACAGTGTGTCAGTCACAGACTGGAACCAATTGACAGTGTGTCAGTCTCAGACTGGGATCTATTGACAGTGTGTCAGTCTCAGACTGGGATCTATTGTCAGTGTGTCAGTCTCAGACTGTGATCTATTGACAGTGTGTCAGTCACAGACTGGGATCTACTGACAGTGTGTCAGTCACAGACTGGAATCTATTGACAGTGTGTCAGTCACAGACTGGAATCTATTGACAGTGTGTCAGTCACAGACTGGAATCTATTGACAGTGTGTCAGTCACAGACTGGAATCTATTGACAGTGTGTCAGTCTCAGACTGGAATCTATTGACAGTGTGTCAGTCACAGACTGGAATCTACTGACAGTGTGTCATTCACAGACTGGAATCTATTGACAGTGTGTCAGTCAGAGACTGGAATCTATTGACAGTGTGTCAGTCACAGACTGGAATCTATTGACAGTGTGTCAGTCACAGAGTGGAATCTATTGACAGTGTGTCAGTCACAGACTGGAATCTATTGACAGTGTGTCAGTCACAGACTGGAATCTATTGACAGTGTGTCAGTCTCAGACTGGAATCTATTTACTGTGTCAGTCACAGAGTGGAATCTATTGACAGTGTGTCAGTCACAGACTGGAATCTATTGACAGTGTGTCAGTCACAGACTGGAGACTATTGACGGTGTGTCAGTCACAGACTGGAATCTATTGACAGTGTGTCAGTCACAGACTGGAATCAATTGACAGTGTGTCAGTCTCAGAGTGGAATCTATTGACAGTGTGTCAGTCTCAGACTGGGATCTATTGACAGTGTGTCAGTCTCAGACTGGGATCTATTGACAGTGTGTCAGTCACAGAGTGGAATCTATTTACTGTGTCAGTCACAGAGTGGAATCTATTGACAGTGTGTCATTCACAGACTGGAATCTATTGACAGTGTGTCAGTCACAGACTGGAATCTATTGACAGTGTGTCATTCACAGACTGGAATCTATTGACAGTGTGTCAGTCTCAGACTGGAATCTATTGACAGTGTGTCATTCACAGACTGGAATCTATTGACAGTGTGTCATTCACAGACTGGAATCTATTGACAGTGTGTCATTCACAGACTGGAATCTATTGACAGTGTGTCAGTCACAGACTGGAATCTATTGACAGTGTGTCAGTCACAGACTGGAATCTATTGACAGTGTGTCAGTCACAGACTGGGATCTATTGACAGTGTGTCAGTCACAGACTGGGATCTATTGACAGTGTGTCAGTCACAGACTGGGATCTATTGACAGTGTGTCAGTCACAGACTGGGATCTATTGACAGTGTGTCAGTCACAGACTGGAGACTATTGACGGTGTGTCATTCACAGACTGGAGACTATTGACGGTGTGTCAGTCACAGACTGGAATCTATTGACAGTGTGTCAGTCACAGACTGGGATCTATTGACAGTGTGTCAGTCACAGACTGGGATCTATTGACAGTGTGTCAGTCACAGACTGGAGACTATTGACGGTGTGTCAGTCACAGACTGGAATCTATTGACAGTGTGTCAGTCACAGAGTGGAATCTATTGACAGTGTGTCAGTCACAGACTGGAATCTATTGACAGTGTGTCATTCACAGACTGGAATCTATTGACAGTGTGTCAGTCACAGACTTGGATCTATTGACAGAACTAGGAGCAGGAGTAGGCCATCTGGCCCCTCGAGCCTGCTCCGCCATTCAATTAGATCATGGCTGATCTTTTGTGGACTCAGCTCCACTTTCCATCCCGAACACCATAACCCTTAATCCCTTTATTCTTCAAAAAACTATCTATCTTTACCTTAAAAACATGTAACGAAGGAGCCTCTACTGCTTCACTGCGCAAGGAATTCCATAGATTCACAACCCTTTGGGTGAAGAAGTTCCTCCTAAACTCAGTCCTAAATCTACTTCCCCTTATTTTGAGGCTATGTCCCCTAGTTCTGCTGTCACCCGCCAGTGGAAACAACCTGCCCGCATCTATCCTATCTATTTCCTTCATAATTTTTAATGTTTCTATAAGATCCCCCCTCATCCTTCTAAATTCCAACGAGTAGAGTCCCAGTCTACTCAACCTCTCCTCATAATCCAACCCCTTCAGCTCTGGGATTAACCTAGTGAATCTCCTCTGCACACCCTCCAGCGCCAGTACGTCCTTTCTCAAGTAAGGAGACCAAAACTGAACACAATACTCCAGGTGTGGCCGCACTAACACCTTATACAATTGCAACATAACCTCCCTAGTTTTAAACTCCATCCCTCTCGCAATGAAGGACAACATTCCATTTGCCTTCTTAATCACCTGTTGCACTTGTAAACCAACCTTCTGTGACTCATGCACTAGCACACCCAGATCTCTCTGCACAGCGGCATGCTTTAATATTTTATCGTTTAAATAATAATCCCGTTTGCTGTTATTCCTACGAAAAATGGATAACCTCACATTTGTCAACATTGTATTCCATCTGCCAGACCCTAGCCCATTCACTTAACCTATCCAAATCCCTCTGCAGACTTCCAGTATCCTCTGCACTTTTCGCTTTACCACTCATCTTAGTGTCATCTGCAAACTTGGACACATTGCCCTTGGTCCCCAACTCCAAATCATCTATGTAAATTGTGAACAATTAGTCTGAGACTAATTGACAGTGTGTCAGTCACAGACTGGAATCTATTGACAGTTTGTCAGTCACAGACTGGGATCTATTGACAGTGTGTCAGTCTCAGACTGGAATCTATTGACAGTGTGTCAGTCTCAGACTGGAATCTATTGACAGTGTGTCATTCACAGACTGGAATCTATTGACAGTGTGTCAGTCACAGACTGGAATCTATTGACAGTGTGTCAGTCACAGACTGGAATCTATTGACAGTGTGTCAGTCACAGACTGGGATCTATTGTCAGTGTGTCAGTCACAGACTGGAGACTATTGACGGTGTGTCAGTCACAGACTGGGATCTATTGACAGTGTGTCAGTCACAGACTGGGATCTATTGACAGTGTGTCAGTCACAGACTGGAGACTATTGACGGTGTGTCAGTCACAGACTGGAATCTATTGACAGTGTGTCAGTCACAGAGTGGAATCTATTGACAGTGTGTCAGTCACAGACTGGAATCTATTGACAGTGTGTCATTCGCAGACTGGAATCTATTGACAGTGTGTCAGTCACAGACTTGGATCTATTGACAGAACTAGGAGCAGGAGTAGGCCATCTGGCCCCTCGAGCCTGCTCCGCCATTCAATTAGATCATGGCTGATCTTTTGTGGACTCAGCTCCACTTTCCATCCCGAACACCATAACCCTTAATCCCTTTATTCTTCAAAAAACTATCTATCTTTACCTTAAAAACATGTAACGAAGGAGCCTCTACTGCTTCACTGCGCAAGGAATTCCATAGATTCACAACCCTTTGGGTGAAGAAGTTCCTCCTAAACTCAGTCCTAAATCTACTTCCCCTTATTTTGAGGCTATGTCCCCTAGTTCTGCTGTCACCCGCCAGTGGAAACAACCTGCCCGCATCTATCCTATCTATTTCCTTCATAATTTTTAATGTTTCTATAAGATCCCCCCTCATCCTTCTAAATTCCAACGAGTAGAGTCCCAGTCTACTCAACCTCTCCTCATAATCCAACCCCTTCAGCTCTGGGATTAACCTAGTGAATCTCCTCTGCACACCCTCCAGCGCCAGTACGTCCTTTCTCAAGTAAGGAGACCAAAACTGAACACAATACTCCAGGTGTGGCCGCACTAACACCTTATACAATTGCAACATAACCTCCCTAGTCTTAAACTCCATCCCTCTCGCAATGAAGGACAACATTCCATTTGCCTTCTTAATCACCTGTTGCACCTGTAAACCAACCTTCTGTGACTCATGCACTAGCACACCCAGATCTCTCTGCACAGCGGCATGCTTTAATATTTTATCGTTTAAATAATAATCCCGTTTGCTGTTATTCCTACGAAAAATGGATAACCTCACATTTGTCAACATTGTATTCCATCTGCCAGACCCTAGCCCACTCACTTAACCTATCCAAATCCCTCTGCAGACTTCCAGTATCCTCTGCACTTTTCGCTTTACCACTCATCTTAGTGTCATCTGCAAACTTGGACACATTGCCCTTGGTCCCCAACTCCAAATCATCTATGTAAATTGTGAACAATTAGTCTGAGACTAATTGACAGTGTGTCAGTCACAGACTGGAATCTATTGACAGTTTGTCAGTCACAGACTGGAATCTATTGACAGTGTGTCAGTCACAGACTGGAATCTATTGACAGTGTGTCAGTCTCAGACTGGAATCTATTGACAGTGTGTCAGTCTCAGACTGGAATCTATTGACAGTGTGTCAGTCACAGACTGGAATCTATTGACAGTGTGTCAGTCACAGACTGGAATCTATTGACAGTGTGTCAGTCACAGACTGGAATCTATTGACAGTGTGTCAGTCACAGACTGGAATCTATTGACAGTGTGTCATTCACAGACTGGAATCTATTGACAGTGTGTCATTCACAGACTGGAATCTATTGACAGTGTGTCAGTCACAGACTGGAATCTATTGTCAGTGTGTCAGTCACAGACTGGAGACTATTGACGGTGTGTCAGTCACAGACTGGAATCTATTGACAGTGTGTCAGTCACAGACTGGGATCTATTGACAGTGTGTCAGTCACAGACTGGGATCTATTGACAGTGTGTCAGTCACAGACTGGAATCTATTGACAGTGTGTCAGTCACAGACTGGGATCTATTGACAGTGTGTCAGTCACAGACTGGGATCTATTGACGGTGTGTCAGTCTCAGACTGGAATCTATTGACAGTGTGTCAGTCTCAGACTGGAATCTATTGACAGTGTGTCAGTCACAGACTGGAATCTATTGACAGTGTGTCAGTCACAGACTGGAATCTATTGACAGTGTGTCAGTCACAGACTGGAATCTATTGACAGTGTGTCATTCACAGACTGGAATCTATTGACAATGTGTCAGTCACAGACTGGAACCTATTACCCCCCCCCCTCAACCTCCCCTCTCACCCCCCCCCCCCCTCTCACCCCCCCTCCTCACCCCACCCCGCCCTCTCAACCCCCCCCCCCCCTCCCCCCCCGCCCTCGGGTTGCTGCTGCTATTGAGCCAGGAAGTCCAGAAAAGGCTGCCAACGTTTATAGAACCCTTGTATTGATCCTCTCAGGGCAAATTTGACCCTCTCCAATTTTATAAATCCCGCCATGTCACTGATCCAGGTCTCCACACTTGGGGGCCTTGCATCCTTCCACTGCAGCAAGATCCTTCGCCGGGCTACTAGGGACGCAAATGCCAGGACACCGGCCTCTTTCGCCTCCTGCACTCCCGGCTCCACCGCAACTCTGAAAATCGCGAGTCCCCAGCCTGGTTTGACCCTGGATCCAACCACCCTTGACACCGTCCCCGCCACCCCCTTCCAGAATTCTTCCAGTGCCGGGCATGCCCAGAACATATGGGCATGGTTCGCTGGACTCCCCGAACATCTGGTGCACCTGTCCTCACCCCCAAAGAACCTACTCATCCTAGTCCCGGACATGTGGGCCCAGTGCAGCACCTTAAATTGGATGAGACTAAGCCTCGCACATGAGGAGGAAGAGTTGTCTCTCTCCAAGGCATCCGCCCAAGTCCCGTCCTCTATCTGCTCCCCAAGTTCTCCCTCCCATTTAGCCTTCAGCTCCTCCACTGACGACTCCTCCACCTCCTGCATTACCTTATAAATGTCAGACACCTTCCCCTCTCCGACCCACACCCCCGAAAGCACTCTGTCCATCGCCCCCCGCGAGGGAAGCAAAGGGAATCCCTCTACCTGTCGCCTAGCAAACACCTTTACCTTCAAGTATCTGAACATGTTCCCTTGGGGGAGCCCAAATTTATCTTCCAGTTCCCCCAGGCCCGCAAACCTCCCGCCAATAAACAGGTCCCTGAATTTACTGATGCCCACCCTTTGCCACCCCCTAAATCCCCCATCATTGTTCCCCGGGATGAACCGATGATTTCCACCCAATGGAGCCTCCATCGAGCCCCCTGTTTCCCCCCTATGCCATCTCCACTGTCCCCAGATTCTTAGGGTCGCCGCCACCACCGGGCTCGTGGTATACCTCTTAGGAGAGAGCGGCAACGGCGCCGTTACCAGGGCACCCAGGCTCGTACCTCTACATGACGCCATCTCCATTCTTTTCCACGCCGCCCATCCCCCCTCCATCACCCATTTACGCACCATTGACACATTGGCCGCCCAATAGTACCCCAAAAGGTTGGGCAGCGCCAGCCCACCTCTATCCCTCCCTCGCTCCAGGAAAACCCTCTTCACTCTCGGAGTCCCATGTGCCCACACAAAGCTCAAGATACTGCTAGTCACTCTCCTGAAGAAGGCCCTGGGGATAAAGATGGGCAGGCACTGAAAGAGGAACAAGAACCTCGGAAGCACCGTCATTTTGACGGACTGCACCCTCCCCGCCAACGACAATGGCAGTATGTCCCACCTCTTGAACTCCTCCTCCATCTGATCTACCAGCCTGGTAAAGTTATGCTTGTGAAGAGTCCCCCAGTCCCTGGCCACCTGCACCCCCAGGTACCTAAAACTCTCCCCTGCCCGCCTGAGCGGGAGCCTACCAATTCCTTCCTCCTGGTCTCCAGGGTGCACCACAAACACCTCACTCTTGCCTAAATTTAGTTTATAGTCTGAAAAGGTCCCAAACTCAGCTAGCAGCTCCATCACCCCCGGCATCCCTCCCACCGGGTCCGCCACATACAGTAACAGGTCATCGGCATACAGCGACACCCAATGTTCCTCCCCACCTCGCACCAAGCCTCTCCACCTCTCTGAATCTCTCAATGCCATCGCCAGCGGCTCGATTGCCAGTGCAAACAACAAGGGGGACAGGGGGCAACCCTGCCTGGTCCCTCGATAAAGCCGGAAGTACTCCGACCTCCTCCCATTCGTGGCCGCACACGCCATCGGGGCCTCATATAGCAGCCTCACCCAGCTAATAATCCCATCACCAAATCCAAAACTCCCCAACATCTCCCATAAGTAACCCCATTCCACTCTATCGAAGGCCTTCTCTGCATCCAGCGCCACCACTACCTCTGCCTCTCCCTTAATCGCCGGCATCATGATGACATTCAACAATCTCCGCACATTCGTGTTCAGCTGCCTTCCCTTCACATAAGAACATAAGAACATAAGAACATAACCGTGTTTGGTCCTCGTGTAAAACCCCTGGCACACAGTCCTCTATCCTGGTGGCCAGGATTTTTGCCAGCACCTTGGCATCCACGTTGAGGAGAGATAGGGGCCTGTATGAACCACACTGCTGGGGGTCCTTGTACCTCTTTAAGATTAAAGAGATCAGCGCCCGCGACATCGTCGGGGGCAAAGTCCCCCCTTCCCACGCTTCGTTAAGTGTCCACACCAGCAAGGGGCCCACTATGTCCACAAACTTTTTATAAAATTCCACCGGGAACCCATCCGGCCCCGGTGCCTTCCCTGACTACATCTGCCCGATCCCCTTAACTAGCTCCTCCAGCTCAATCGGCGCCCCCAACCCCTCAACCTGCTCCTCCTGCACCTTCGGGAAAGAAAGCCCATCGAGGAACCTCTCCATTCCCCTCCTCTCCACCGTTGGCTCTGACCGGTACAGTTCCCCGTAAAAGTCTTTGAAGACCTCATTCACCTCTACCCCCTTCCGCACCACATTCCCACTCTTGTCTCTCACTCCAGCAATTTCCTTAGCCGCATCCCGCTTACGGAGCTGATGAGCCAGCATCCTACTCGCCTTTTCACCATGTTCATACACTGCCCCTTGTGCCATCCTCCACTGTGCCTCCGCCTTTCTAGTGGTCAGCAAATCAAATTTAGCCTGTAGGCTGCGCCTCTCCCCCAACAGTCCCTCCTCTGGTGCCTCTGCGTACCGGCAACTCGGGCAGTCGCCCGGGGCGCCATGTGCTAGGGGGCGCCAGAGACTCGGGTCAGCGCATGAGCAGTTGGGCCGGTGCCAACCAGCGCATGCGCGGTGGCCGCCCTCCACCAGGGCTGCCCCCCCGGTCCGCCCCCCCGGTCCGTCCCCCCGCTCGGTCCGCTCCCCCCCCGCCCCCCTCGGTCCCCCGCGGGTCCGCCCCCCCCTCGGGTCCGCCACCCCCCTCGGGTCCGCCCGCCCCGCCCCCGGGTCCGCCCGCCCCGCCCCCGGATCCGACCCCCTCGGGTCCGCCCCCCCCCTCGGGTCCGCCCCCCCCCGCGGGTCCGCCTCCCCCGCCCCCCCCTCGGGTCCGCCCCCCCTCGGGTCCGCCCCCCCCCTCGGGTCCGCCCCCCCGCCCCCCCCCCCTCGGGTCCGCCACCCCGCCCCGCCCCCCCTCGGGTCCGCCCCCCCGCCCTGCCCCCCCCTCGGGTCCGCCCCCCCGCCCCGCCCCGCCCCGCCCCCCTGCCCCGCCCCCCCCCCTCGGGTCCGCCCCCCCCTCGGCCCCGGCCGCCCCCTCGGCCCCGCCCCCCTCGGTCCCGGCCCCGCCCCCCCCTCGCCCCCCCCCTCGGCCCCGGCCGCCCCCTCGGCCCCCCCCCCCCCCCCCCCCCCCCAGGGCGCCGAAGTTCAGCTTGCCCGGGGCGCCAGCAACCCTAGGGCCGGCGCTGGGTCTCCTGAAGCATTGCCACATCTGCCTTTAGCCCCCTCAGATGAGCAAGTACCCTCGACCGCTTCACTGGCCCATTCAATCCTCTCGCATTCCAGGTGACCAACCGGATCAGAGGGCATCCCGCCCCCCTCCCCCGTCGACTAGCCATAGCCCGTCGACTGCCCGCCCCAGGCCACCACCCCCCGCCCGACCCAGTCCCCACAGCGACAACACCTCACCTCTGTCCCCCCCGGCCCCCACCAGCTCCTGACCCTGCCAGCAGCAACCCGGTATTCCCCTTTCCCCCCCTCCCTCCCCCCCCCAGGCTAGGAACCCTCCTAGCCGCGAACCGTCCTCCATTGTACTTCCGTGGGTCAGCTAACTTCTGCTGACCCCGGAAACTCCCGCCAAAAACCGACCCCTCCCAAAGTGGGATCATCCCCACATCCTATCCCTCCTCCAGGCACCGCTCCAGTGCGGGGAAGAACCAGTTAAGGCCCCCCCCCCCCGTCATCGTCTCCACCCCCCAGCCCCGCAATGCGGGAAACCAGAGGAAAGCCCGCGCTTTTGCACTGCCCCACCACACCCTTCTGACGCAGCTCCCAAATACCAGCCCCACTCCATACCCCCAACCCGACACAGAATACAACAAACCCCCCCAACCCTCCCCGCAAGATACAAAACTCAAACAATGCCCCACAGCAAAAAACAGAACAACACCCCCATAAATAACCATATCAAAATTACAAAAGTACAGAAAAAGAGAACACAGCAACAGCAGAAACCAGCAATAAAGTATTACAATCGACCCCGCAACCCCCAACCCCTAGTTTGAGTCCAGTTTCTCCGTCCGCACGACCCATGCCTCCTCTGGGGAATCAAAATAATAATGCCGGTCCAAATAAGTTACCCACAGGCGCGCAGGCAGCAACATTCCGAACTTTATCTTCTTCTTGTCGAGCACCTCTTTCGTCCGATTAAATCCAGACCGCCGCTTAGCCACCTCCGCACTCCAATCCTGGTAGATCCGTGCTACCCCATTCTCCCAGTTGCTGCTCTTCACCTTCTTGGCCCAGCGCAGCACACATTCCCGATCACTGAACCGGTGGAACCTCACCAGCACCACACGCGGGGGTTCATTCTCCTTAGGCCTCCTGGCCAGTACTCTGTGGGCTCCCTCCAGCTCCAGGGGCAGATGGAAAGATCCGGCCCCCACTAGCGAGTTCAGCATCGTAGCCACATAGGTTGTCAGACCCGACCCCTCCAGCCCCTCCGCAAGGCCCAAGATCCTCAGATTTTTCCGCCTCATGCGGTGATCAAGCTCCTCGAAGCAGTCCTGCCACTTCTTGTGCAGTGCCTCATGCCCCTCCACCTTACGAGGACCACGGCCTCCTCCTCTCGTTCAGTCCGTTCAGTGGCCTGCGTCTGCAACTCCTTGATGGCAGCACCCTGGGTCGTCTGAATCTCCGAGAGCCTTCGGTTCGTTTCCTGCAGAGAGCTCAGTACCTCAGCCTTGAAATCTGCAAAACAGCGCAGGAGAGCAGCTTGCTGCTCCTGGGCCCACTGCTTCCACTCCTCTGGTGCTCCGCCAGCCGCCATCTTGGATTCCTTCCCCCATTTTTTCTGGGGAGCTGCTGCCGTTTTTTCCCCCTTTCCACTCCGGGTTCGAGTCATGAAATGCGGAGAAAGTCGATCAGCACACCTTCTCCCACCGGGAGACGTCGAAAAAATTCCGTTTCGGGCTCTAAAAAGAGCCGAAAAGTCCGTTTGAAACGGGAGCTCCCAAATGTGCGGCTTCCTACATCATCGCCGCCACCGGAAGTCCCTGTGAGATGTTGGAGATAGGAGGAAGTTTAGACGGTGTGAAGCTTAATCTTCCTGTAAGAATGTAGTTAGCATATATAAAACAAGAATTTGACATCAATTACAAACATGAAAAAACACACAACAGCTACAGTAATCTATGTATCTAATTCTTAATGAATCCCTCTTAGTAGTTGTTCTGATTCAATACAAAACCCAATAAACCAAAACCCCTTTGAAGGGCGTGGTCCAGCACACTGTAATCTCACTTGAATGGGACTGGTCTTCTCCCTGAGATTCTGATCCAGTTTCCAATCAGTAGATTCAAAACTCCTTCAGTAAAGCAACTCTGTCTTCAAAGTTCCCAAGGCAGTTTGCCACACCCAATGTGCTTTCAGTTCACTGGACAGCTTTAAAATAAAAAACAGAGAAAAACAGGGAAACACTGCTTTTTCCTTCTGCAGTCCAAATCAACAAACTGACACTGAAACCCCCTCTCACCTGTCAGCCACAGCTCAGTTCCACCTACAAATGACATCACTGAAGCCGAGCTACAAGCTATGTGGTAAGACCAAACCTTTCTTAAGGGACACTTACATGACACTTGACTCTTCAAGTTGGTCAGTCGATGTCTTGGTTGTGTGAATCCTTTAAACTAAGTTTAATTGTTCACAAGCATCCACCCCTATTAGCGATGACTTATCTTCAACTATCTCAAAATTGATTGGCATTTCGATGTCGCCATTTCTAACAATGAGACAGCAGGATCCTCTTGTGACTATAGTGTTACCATTGTAACCAGTTAGCCGACAAGTAGATTTCTTTATTAGCGGTGTCCTTTACGCTCGTCTTAAATTATTTTCCGTGATAATATTTCATGTGCTCCTGTATCAATTTAAAATGGTATATCTGACACCACTCTCAAAATGGCAGCCAGCAGTTGTACGCAATTTTCTTTACTGTGACACAGTGGTGTCAGCCCCGTTTCCCGATTTCACGCTCTTTTCGTTTGCCACAAACTCCGCATATTCAGAGGATGCCTGTTCACTGGCTTTGCACAAATTGACCGCGTCTTCAAGCGGTAAAATCGGTCGTCTTAGCATTTTTTCACACAAAGGTTCGTCATTTTTCCCATATACAACTTGATCACGCAGCATTGAATTGGCAGCGGAGGAAGCGTTACACGACTGCGCTCTTATTTCAAAAGCTATTATGAAAGAATCTATCGGCTCCCTTCTTAACTGCAGCCTTTTCCTGAACATGTAGCGCTCATAGATCTCATTCAACTGCCTCTTGCAGTGTGCATCAAACTTCTGTAGCACTATGTTATATTTTAGTTTATCCTCATCAGCAGTAAATTCAAAGGAATTATAAAGCTCTAATGCTTGTGTTCCAGACAAATTTAGAAGCGCTATTTGAAAAGGACCCATTCATTCCTACTCTTTGTTTCCTCTCTGCCAACCAATTTTCTATCCACCTCAATACATTTCTCCCAATCCCATGCACTTTCATTTTGCACAATAATCTCTTATGGGGACTTTGTCAAACACCTTCTGAAAGTCCAAATATACCACATCGACTGGCTCCCCCTTGTCAACTGTGCTAATTACATCTTCAAAGAATTCCAACAGATTGTCAAGCATAATTTTCCCTTCATAAATCCATACTGACTCTGACTGATCCTGCCACCGCTTTCTAAATGTCAGCTATATAGTCCTTGATAATGGATTCAAGCATTTTCCCCACTACCGATGTTAGGCTTACTGATTTATAATTTCCTGTGTTCTCTCTACCTTCCTTTTTGAATATCGGAGTGACGTGAGCTACCCTCCAATCTGCAGGGACAGTTCCAGAGTCTATAGAATCCCGGAAGATGACCACCAATGTATCCACTATTTCCAGAGCCACCTCCTTCAGCAGATTCTCAGGCCCTGGGGATTTATCCGCCTTCAATCCCATCAATTTTCCCAACACCATTTCTCTATCAATGTTGATCTTCCCTCTCACTAAACCTTTCATTCTCCAACAATTCTGGTATCTGACTTGTGTCCTCTATTGGGAAGCATGGTAATAGCACTGTGGCTTCACAGCGCCAGAGTCCCAGGTTCGATTCCCCCCTGGGTCACTGTCTGTGCGGAGTCTGCAGGTTCTCCCCGTGTGTGCGTAGGTTTGCTCCGGGTGCTCCGGTTTCCTCCCACAGTCCAAAGATGTGCAGGTTAGGTGGATTGGCCACGATAAATTGCCCCTTAGTGTCCAAAAAGGTTAGGTGGGTTTAACAGTCACCCTGCAACCATGTCTCCGTAAACTCAATTATATCATACACATTTATATCTATCTGCGCGATTAGTTTATCCACTCTATAGCAAATGCTCCGTGCATTAAGGCACAGAGCCTTTAAGTTTGTACTTTTCACAATGTTTGTCTTGCTCCCAATATTTTTCTTTACTGCCTTGTTTGAATTTTGCCCTTGGTTTCTCCATCTATCACTTTTCTTACTCTCTTTTCTACCTTTTGTTTTTCTCCTTGCTCCCTCTTTCTCTGACTCCTTGCGTAGGTTTCCATCCCCCTGGCATTTTAGTTTAAACTCTCCCCAACCGCTGTAGCAAATAGCCTCCCTCGGACATCAGTTCCAGTCCCGTCCAGTTTGTATAGGTCCCACCTGGGTCTTTTTGCGTCCACAACCCAATATGTTGTGCGTCCACTGGTAGGATGTCCAAACATTTTAGAGTCATTACTGTCTCCTCTACTTTCGGTATTAGCGCCGGGGTGTCCGGGAGGGGAAGTCTGCTCAAAGCATCTGCATGTGCTACTCGCGTTCCCAGTCTGTGCTCCAGAACGTATCTATACGCCGCCAGTAGCAACACCCAGCGTTGGTTTCTAGTTGATGCGATCAGGGGTATTGACTGGTCTTCTTTTAATAACCTTAATAACGGCTTATGATCCGTCACTATGGTGAATTTCCGCCCGTACAGATACTGGTGAAAATTTTTTACTGCAAATATCACCGCCAGTCCTTCCTTCTCGATTTGGGCGTACTTCCTCTCAGCCATCGCCAAGGTCCTCGAAGCATAGGCTATTGGCCGTTCTTCCCCAGTCCTTCCTCTATGGGCTAAGACGGCTCCTACCCCGGAAGGGGATGCGTCACAAGTGACCACCAACTCCTTCCTTGGGTCATAATGCTCTAGGACATTTTCGGATGACAGCTGTTCCTTAATGTCCCTAAATGCTTGGTTTTGGCGGGTGGACCATTTCCATTCTTGCCCCTTTTTTAGTAGCTGGTGGAGGGGTTCTAGGATGGATGCTCTATTTTCAATAAATTTGCCATAGTAGGTTACCAACCCTAGAAATGATCGTAACTCCTGGACCGTGGTGGGAGCTGGGGCTTCTTTTACTGCCCTTATTCTGTCTTCCAATGGGTGTAAGCCCGACTTGTCTACTTTATATCCCAGGTACATCACTTGTGGGGCCAGAAAAACACATTTTTCTCTTTTAAGAGGTACGCCTGCCTTTGCGAAATGCCTGAGCACTTCCTCCAGGTTCCTTAAGTGTTTCCTGTTCGTCCTACCCGTGATTAAGACATCGTCCAAATAAATCGCCACCTGCAGTAGTCACTGCAGAATATTTTCCATCATACGCTGGAATATAGTGCAGGCTGATGACACTCCGAAAGTTAGCCTAGTATAACAAAAAAGGCCCTTCAGGGTGTTGATCGTAGCGAACTTCTAGGAGTCCTTGTCCAGTTTTAACTGCAGGTAGGCGTGGCTCATGTCCAGTTTCATGAACAAAAGCCCACCTGCCAATTTGGCATATAGGTCGTCTATTTTCGGGATTGGGTATTTGTCCAGCAGTGCGTATTTGTTTACCGTCTGTTTGAAATCTCCACAGAGATGTATCGAGCCGTCTGGCTTCAAAATTGGTACCACCGGCGCTGCCCATTCCGAGAACTGTACTGGTCTGATAATGCCGTTGCGCCGTAACCTTTCTATTTCGTCATCTACTTTCTTCTTTAAGGCAAAAGGTACCGCCCTGGCCTTAGAAAATTTTGGAAGGGCTTCTGGGTCCACGTGCAAAGTTGCTTTGGCGCCTATGATTTCCCCCAAACCTTCCTGGAAGACCTCCGGGTATTTTTGGACTACTCCACTCAACTGCCCGCTTGCACGCTGGAAAATTTTGATCCAATCTAATTTTAGGTCTTTCAGCCAGTTCCGTCCAATTAATCTCGGTCCGGAGCCCTCTACTATCGTCAACGGTAATCTGAGCAATTGTTTCTCATATTCCACGGGTACATGAGTCGTGCCTAGAACTTCCAGGGGTTCCCCCGTGTAGGTTTTAAGTTTTGTCTATGTTTTTGTTAGGGTTAGTGGCTGGAGTCCATCTTTGATTTTTCTAAATGCTGCCACTCCCATTACTGATACGGCCGCCCCCGTGTCTATTTCCATTATTGTCGGCCGATGGTTCAACCGTGGGGTAATCTTAATAGGTTCTGCTTTCTTCATCGCAATATTATATAATTGTTCCCCTTCGGGGGAGGATGGGGCATCTAGGTTGTATACTTCCCTGCGTCCCCACCTGCTATTCCTCTTTTGCCACCTCCTTCTAGGGTTTCTGTCACTGTTACCCCACTCTGTCTGGTGCCAAAAACGGTCCTTCTCTGTTGGGGGAGCCTCAGCCGGTACTTCCCTCTGTCTCCAGTTAGTCCTAGCAGACTTGGGGGTAGTTCTGGGGTTTTCCTTTGGCCCTCTATTCCTCAGGCTTTTTCTGAGAGCGGCTATCTGGTAGCTGGACACGTTGTGGTCGTCCCTCTCACAGGTATCTACCTCCATTGGCGTGCCCTGTAGTTCCTGCGCCCCACTTGCTGCCTTTTCTAGGGCCAGTGCGAGCTGTAACGCCTGCCTGCAGTCTAGCTCCGTTTCCGCCAACAGGCGTTTCTGTATTGTGAGGTCATTTATACCACACACTAACCGGTCCCGAAGCATTTCATTTAGCATTGGACCGAACTCACATTTTTCTGCCAGCCTTCTCAGGCAGGTCAAGAAATTCGTGACTGACTCCCTGTCTTCCTGCTTCGCTGTGTAGAATCTGTACCTATGCAAAATGAGATGTGGTTTTGGGTCGTAGTGTTCTTTCACCAATTCCGTTAATTCTTGGAAAGAATTTGTGTCCGGCGCATCGGGATAAGTTAGACTACGTATAATGGCGAAAGCTGAGGGTCCGCACGCCGACAGCAGGATAAGCCGTCTCCTTTCATCCGTAGTTATATAATTGGCCCGGAAGAAGTAACACATTCTCTCCACATACTGGGACCAGTCCTCAATAGTCGGGTCGAATGCATCTAACCTCCCAAAAAACGGCATTTTTGAAATAGCCAGGCTTACCCTCCGAGTGCGGCAGCTGGTCTGCCACAAAGTTCTTTGTTTACCTCGTCGCCACTGTAATAATCCACAGGAGGCAGGAGTTCCGTCACCACACCAATATTTATTATCAATAACTAGATACAAGAGCAGCTCCAAAACAGTGCTGCTAGCAGTCCAGTCAATTTAAGACTCTCACAAAGCCTACACAGGTGCTTATATGGGCCCCCTCAATGAGTTATCATTGAGGGAGCTCATACTCCAATTGGCCAACCAATAATGCTAATTGGAGGTCATTACACCTCTTCAACAAAAGGATGATTCTCCTTAAAAGAGACAACAAAGACTTCACAATCATTGGCAGCAGAGTAGTAAGATCTCAGATCTCTTCCTCCAAAGATCTCAAGCTTCTGCGATGGCTTCATTCCCTCCAACATTGACTCAGGAGAGCCAGCCATGGTACAGAATCACTGAATCCCTTCAGTGCAGAAAGAGGCCATTGGATTGGATTTGGTTTATTTTCACGTGTACCGAGGTACAGGGAGAAGTATTTTTCTGCGAGCAGCTGAACAGATCATTCAGTACATGGGAAGAAAACGGAATAAAAGAAAATACATAATAGGGAAACACAAGGTATACAATGGAACTACATAAGCACTGGCATCAGATGCAGCATACAGGGTGTTGTGTTAATGATGTCAGTCCATAAGAGGGTCATTTAGGAGTCTGGTAACAGAGGGGAAGAAGCTGTTTTTGAGTCTGTTTGTGCGTGTTCTCAGACTTCAGTATCTCCTGCTCAATGGAAGAAGTTGGAAAAGTGAGCAAGGCGGGTGGGAGGGGTCTTTGATTATGCTGCCCACTTTCCCCAGGCAGCGGGAGGTGTAAATGGAGTCAATGGATGGGAGGCAGGTTCGTGTGATGGACTGGGCGGTATTCACGACTCTCTGAAGTTTCTTGCAGTCCTGGGCCGAGCAGTTGCCATACCAGGCCGTGATGCAGCCAGATAGGATGCTTTCTATGGTGCATCTGTAAAAGCTGGTACGGGTTAATGTGGACATGCCGAATTTCCTTAGTTTCCTGAGGAAGTATAGGCACTGTTTTGCTTTCTTGGTGATAGCGTCAACGTGGGTGGACCAGGACAGATTTTTGGAGATGTGCACCTTGTTGTTGAAAACTCACCACTATTCTTAGAATTCCCCCTATACCAAAAAGGGCCGACTTTCTAAATGGTGAACAGGGATTCTCACTCCCTGACTCCGATGCAGGCTTCAGTGGGTGCTATTCAGGTCAAACTATATTTTCAAGTTATTCCCGGGTATAACCCATACCTTCACAAAAGATTTCATCTACTTACCACTTAGTAGCATCGATCCTGGGTCCCACATTGCTTAGTACGTAAAGTAGACTTAGGAATGACCACTGTTTCAGGTTAAAACTTTTAAGTTATTTTATTATTATATTTTTTCTTTTAAAACCTGCAATTACTCTCTTTACAGAAACTTAAAAAGATCTTGCTTCTGGATCCTTCTGGTTGGAAGACAATCAGTCTTCTTTAAAGTCTGGTCTTCTTTAGATGTATTCGCTGGTTAGCTCGGTTGCTATGTCCTATCTTTCCCATGTACCGAGCTGTGAGAGCTGGCTCTGCTGGCTGCCTCTGAGCTGACTCTGAGCTGACTCTGCTTCCTCTTTAAATTCTGGTCTTCCTTCGATGTATTAGCTGGTTTAGCTCGGCTACTTTGCTTTGTCCCTTTCCCGTGACCGAGCTGACTGTAAACTGACTCTGAGCTGCGTGTTCCTTCTCTGCTTCTCTCCTTCTCTCCTGGACTTCCTAATCTCCTGTCCCCTTTCTCAGGGTCTATATATCTTTCTAACAGTTATTAAGTTTTTATGACTTTATTGTAAAGTAACTTTTATTTCACTTGGATTGTAAAATGGATTTTAATCTGAATTTTTCTAACACGACTAAGTATTCATTTTGGGCATGACCTCAGCTCATAGATCTGATTATATTCTTCCTTTGTGACGTTCAAAACGCTTTGATTTCAAGGTGTTACTTTTAATTCCTGTCATTTCTATAGGTTTATTATCCAATTGTGTCCCCAGCTCATAATTTTGACTTTGATTTTGGCTTTTGTGGTGAATGAGATTCACACAGTGTTATAAGTTACTAATGTCACTCTGTTCCCATTGTATATACTTACCGATATTGTAAGTGCAGTGGCACTACCTGACCACCAGGGGGAGTAGCTCTGGGAGTACTCGAGAGTTTGTACTGGGCTCCCCCCTTGGCTCCGCCCCGAACTCCTCCCCCTGGAGCTGCTGTATAAAGATCCGTGCCACAGAGCCAGCCGGCAAGTTCATCGAAAGTTCACCGGCGAACAGGCTGGCTCTATTATAAGTATATTAAAGCTGCTATTCTAATCATACAAGCACGTGTCCGTAGAATTGATGGTTCCATCAGCTTTAAATTATGTTTCTCGTAGACTGATAGTCTCCAATTTTCTTTTAATTTACCTGGTGTTAGCAGAATGTCACACCTATATATTTGCCCCCCTAGCCATTCTTTTCGATCTGCTGATTTTACTTCAATAAAGATGTGAATCATTGCTTTTAGCGTAATGCCAAAAATCTACTTGGCTATGACTTGAAAGACCTGCCTGTTTTAAACATTCGGCACCTCATTCAACTGGAATCCTCATCCATGCTTTTCCAGGTGTTTACGAAGATGGTTAGTTTCAATGAAGGTGTGAGCCATTGTTTTTAGCTTCATACAAAAATCCTGTTTGTTTGTTTGCGAAGCCTGTTTGACCAAGGCTATCTGCATTTTATAATCCTGCTCTTTGCAGCTGCTGTTAACCCTTCGTGGGATCTTTCCCTGTATCCTCTCATGTTTCTCTTTAATCAGATATTGCCAGACTTCCATGTTTCAAATGACACATCTTTCCATATTATCAATTACAACCCTTAGGAATTTGAAACTGCTAACTATCTCCACCTCTGCCCTGTTGATGTTGACAGGAGTGTGTACAGTACTTTGCTTCCTGAAGTCAATGACCAGCTCTTTAGTTTTTCTGGCATTGAGGGAGAGATTGTTGTCGTTACACCACTCCGCTAGGTTCTCTATCTCCCTCCTGTATTCGGACTCGTCGTTATTCAAGATCCGGCCCACTATTGTCGTATCAAAGAACAAAGAAGAACAAAGAAAATTACAGGACAGGAACAGGCCCTTCGGCCCTCCCAGCCTGCGCCGATCCAGATCCTTTATCTAAACCTGTCTCCTATTTTCCAAGGTCTACGTCCCTCTGTTCCCGCCCATTCATATACCTGTCTAGATGCTTCTTAAATGATGCTATCGTGCCCGCCTCTACCACCTCCGCTGGTAAAGCGTTCCAGGCACCCACCACCCTCTGCGTAAAAAAATTTCCACGCACTTCTCCCTTAAACTTTCCCCCTCTCACCTTGAAATCGTGACCCCTTGTAATTGACACCCCCACTCTTGGGAAAAGCTTGTTGCTCTCCACCCTGTCCATACCTCTCATAATTTTGTAGACCTCAATCAGGTCCTCCCTCAACCTCCGTCTTTCCAATGAAAACAATCCTAATCTACTCAACCTTTCTTCATAGCTAGCACCCTCCATACCAGGCAACACCCTGGTGAACCTCCTCTGCACCCTCTCTAAAGCATCCACATCCTTCTGGTAATGTGGCGACCAGAACTGCATGCAGTATTCCAAATGTGGCCGAACCAAAGTCCGATACAACTGTAACATGACCTGCCAACTCTTGTACTCAATACCCCGTCCGATGAAGGCAAGCATGCTGTATGCCTTCTTGACCCCTCTATCAACCTGCGTTGCCACCTTCAGGGTACAATGAACCTGAAATCCCAGATCTCTCTGTACATCAATTTTCCCCAAGACCCTTCCATTGACCATATACTCCGCTCTTGAATTTGATCTTCCAAAATGCATCACCTCGCATTTGCCTGGATTGAACTCCATCTGCTATTTCTCTGCCCAACTCTCCAATCTATCTAGATTTTGTTGTATTCTCTGACAGTCCTCCTCGCTATCTGCAACTCCACCAATCTTAGTATCATTGCAAACTTGCTAATCAGACCACCTATACCTTCCTCCAGATCATTTATGTAGATCACAAACAACTGTGGTCCGAGCACAGATCCCTGTGGAACACTACTAGTCACCCTTCTCCATTTTGAGACACTCCCTTCCACCACTACTCTCTGTCTCCTGTTACCCAGCCAGTTCTTTATCCATCTAGCTAGTACACCCTGAACCCCATACGACTTCACTTTTTCCATCAACCTGCCATGGGAAACCTTATCAAATGCCTTACTAAAGTCCATGTATATGACATCTACAGCCCTTCCCTCATCAATTAGCTTTGTCACTTCCTCAAAGAATTCTATTAGGTTTGCAAGACATGACCTTCCTTGCACAAAACCATGCTGCCTGTTACTGATAAGTCTATTTTCTTCCAGATGTGAATAGATCCTATCCCTCAGTATCTTCTCCAACAGTTTGCCTACCACTGACGTCAAGCTCACAGGTCTATAATTCCCTGGATTATCCCTGCTACCCTTCTTAAACAAAGGGACAACATCAGCAATTCTCCAGTCCTCCGGGACCTCACCGTGCTCAAGGATGCTGCAAAGATATCTGTTAAGGCCCCAGCTATTTCGTCCCTCATTTCCCTCAGTAACCTGGGATAGATCCCATCCGGTCCTGGGGACTTGTCCACCTTAATGCCTTTTAGAATACCCAAAACTTCCCCCTTCCGTATGACAATTTGACCTAGAGTATTTAAACATCCATCCCTAGCCTCAACATCCGTCTTGTCCCTCTCCTTTGTGAATACCGATGCAAAGTACTCATTAAGAAGCTCACTCATTTCCTCTGACTCCACGCATAAATTCCCTTTATTGTCTTTGAGTGGGCCAATCCTTTCTCTAGTTACCCTCTTGCTCCTTATATACGAATAAAAGGCTTTGGGATTTTTCTTAACCCTGTTAGCCAAAGATATTTCATGACCCCTTTTAGCCCTCTTTATTGCGCGTTTGAGATTTGTCCTATCCATGACCTCCTCAGCATCGCGGATGCTCCAAAGTGAGTCCATCCTCAGCTCCAGAGCCGCCATGCGGTCTAACAGGAGCTGCAGCTAGACACACTTCCCGCACATGAAGGAGTCAGGGGCATCGGCCGCGTCCCTGAACTCCCACATTGCGCATGAGGAGCATAACACGGGTCTGGGATCTCCTGCCATTTTTATCCTTTACCTCAACTGATTACAAATATAGTATCAAATAATTAATAAGTGAAAGGAATAAAGATTTTACTTACCAATCACAATACTCACCAACACATGAACAGTTAAATTTCTCCCAGCAACTGCTAACTGGAGCACTTTCCTTGCCAGCCAATCAGGTCACTGCTTTGCTGTGCTGTCACCCTTCAAGGTAAGTTTTTAAAGAGATAAACTTACCTTCCCAACAACCACGGTTGTTTTTTTTTTGGTTAGAGGAGGAGGTAGGAAGGGAAACACTGAGGAAGTGTTTCAGGTTTAACTGTCACTTGACAACAGCCCCTTCACAAACCACCTTCAAATTACGCTGACCGCACTGCACGTATGCAAATCTCCCCGGAACAGCCAATCAGTAGCACTGCTCTGCTACCCTCTGCTGGATGCTTTCCTTCACTTGAACACCTCGGGTCTCTTCCACAAGTACACCTTCAAATTACGCTGACTGCACTGCACGTATGCAAATCTCCCCGGAACAGCCAATCAGTAGCTCCGCCCTGCTGCCCTCTGCGGTATCGTCAGCAAACTTGTAGATGGAGTTGGAATTTGGTCTATCAAGTCTCTGAAAGAGCACTCTACCTAGTTCCACTATCCCCGTAACCTCACCTAACCATTGGACACAAATGCACAATTTATCATGGCCAATCCACCTAACCTATACAGCTTTGGACTGTGGGGGGGAAACCGGAGCAACCGGAGGAAACCCACGCAGACGTGGAAAGAAGATGCAAACTCCACACAGACAGTCACCCAAGGCCGGAACTGAACCCTGGCATGGTGCCACTGTGCCACCCTGAGTTCCTGTCCCTAAGTTATTGATTCCTTGTTTTGCCAGACATCATCAGTATGGCCTCAATCGTGTTTAGAAGGGCAGTGACCTTTAGTTTTTGTGCCTTCTCTTATAAGTCCAAAGATGCTCAGTACTTTTCCAACCGTCGTGCCCCCTCCTCCGCCCGGACCCGCTACCTCCCTCCCCATCCCCCCAGGGCTCTCATCATTTTCCTTGCTATAGAGCCTCTTTTGGAAGGGTTGCGTGAGTGATAATGGCTGTTCGGTGGCAGCCAACATCAATCCCATCAAGTTATGTTTAATTTTGCCCTTCTTAGTTGTAACATCAAGCTGGTCAATGGGCCCAGTTGGTTAAACTGCGGCCTCCAGCACTGCCACTAACCTTTGATGAGGTTTCACTTAGACCATAGACCATAAGACATAGAACCAGAATTAAGCAACTCTGCCCATCGAGTCCTCTCTGCCATTCAATCATGGCTGATATTTTTCTCATCCCCATTCTCCTGCCTTCTCCCCATAACCCCTGACCCCTTATTAATCACGAACCTATCTATCTCTGTCTTAAAGACACTCAGTGATTTGGCCTCTCCAGCCTTCTGCGGCAAAGAGTTCCACAGATTCACCACCCTCTGGCTGAAGAAATTCCTCCTCATCTCTGTTTTAAAGAATCGTCCCTTTAGTCTGAGATTGTGTCCTCTGGTCCTAGTTTTTCCAACAAGTGGAAACATCCTCTCCACATCCACTCTATCCAGGCCTCGCAGTATCCTGTAAGTTTCAATAAGATCCCCCCTCATCCTTCTAAACTCCAACGAGTACAGACCCAGAGTCCTCAACTGTTCCTCATGTGAACCTCCTCTGGACCCTTTCCAAGGCCAGCACATCTTTCCTTAGATACGGGGCCCACGACTGCTCATAATGCTCCAAATGGGGTCTGACCAGAGCCTTATACAGCCTCAGAAATACATCCCTGGTCATCTTTAATAACGGACTCTAAATCTTACCAATGGAAGTCAGGCTAACTGGCCGATAATTTCCCGTCTTCTGCCTCCCTCCCTTCTTAAACAGTGGTGTTGCATTAGCCACTTTCCAGTCCTCTGGGACCCTTCCTGCCTCCAGTAATTCCTGAAAGATCATCACTAATGCCTCCACAATTTCCTCAGCAATCTCTTTTCGAACCCTGGGGTGTAGTCCATCCGGTCCAGGTGACTTATCCATCTTCAGACCTTTCAGTTTCCCCAGAACCTTCTCCTTAGTAATGGTCACTGCCCTCACCTCTGCCCCCTGGTTCTCCTGGAGCTCTGGCATCCCACTGGTGTCTTCCACCGTGAAGACTGATGCAAAGTAACTATTCAGTTCCTCTGCCATATCTTTGTTTCCTATTATTACTTCACCAGCCACATTTTCCAGTGGTCCAATGTCTATTTTTGCCTCTCTTACCGTTTATATATTGAAAAAAAACTCTTTCTATCTTCCTTTATATTACTAGCTAGCTTGCACTCATACTTCATCTTCTCCCCCCTTATTGCTTTTTTAGTTGTCCTCTGCTCGATTTTAAAGGCTTCCCAATTCTCTGGTTTCTCACTAATCCTCGCCACTTTGTCTGCTGTTTCTTTTGCTTTGATGCTGTCCTTGATGTCCCTCATCAGCCATGGATGCCTTGTCCTCCCCGAGCATGTTTCCTCCTCCTTGTGATGAATTTCTGTTGTGCCTCCCGAATAATCCCCCCAAACCCCTGCCATTGCTGATCCACTGTCTTCCCTGCTGGGCTCCTTTTCCAATCAACTCTGGCCAGCTCCTCCCTCATGTCTTTGTTGTTACCCTTATTTAATTGTAATACCGTTACATCTGATTGCAGCTTCTTCCTCTCAAACTGCAGGGTAAATTCTATCATATTGTGGTCACTGCTCCCTCAGGGTTCCTTCACGTTAATTTCCCTAATCAAGTCCGCCTCATTACACATCACCAAATCCAGAATTGCCTGTTGGTAGTAGGCTCTGTCACAAGGTGCTCCAAAAAACCATCTCTTAGACATTCCACAAATTCCTTTTCTTCGGATCTACGACCAACCTGATTTTCCCAGTCCACCTGCATATTGAAGTCCCCATGATTATTGTGATTATAATAATGTGTTTGTAATAACTTAGGCCAGGCCTTTGCGATTGGCCAATTAGAATACGGATTCTAATAGATTTCTGTGTATATAACAGGGAGTGTCAGATCCTCGGCACTCCCGGTGTAGACAGCAGACTGAATGGACATGGTTGTTCAGCTGTTGGGTTTGTAAATGAAAGGAATTGTGGTGACGGGACCTCTGCCTCCATGGACATATTACAGTGGTGATGAGGAAAACGGAACAACCGTGGGCAGCACGGTAGTTAGCATAAATGCTTCACAGCTCCAGGGTCCCAGGTTCGATTCCCGGCTGGGTCACTGTCTGTGCGGAGTCTGCACGTCCTCCCCGTGTCTGCGTGGGTTTCCTCCGGGTGCTCCGGTTTCCTCCCACAGTCCAAAGATGTGCGGGTTAGGTGGATTGGCCATGCTAAATTGCCCGTAGTGTCCTAAAAAGTAAGGTTAAGGGAGGGGGGTTGTTGGGTTACGGGTATAGGGTGGATATGTGGGTTTGAGTAGGGTGATCATGGCTCGGCACAACATCGAGGGCCGAAGGGCCTGTTCTGTGCTGTACTGTTCTATGTTCTAACCCGAAGGAACCTGGTCATTAGCAGCAGCTGCTGCATATTGAGGGTAAGCCACTGACAGGCAAAATGCCTTTATTGGGAAAGTTGGACTGTTTTGACCCTACAGTGGAAGGCTGGGCCCAATATGCAGAGCGGATGAAGCACTTCTACAGAGCAAACTATATCATTCTGGATGAAAAGCAACGGGTCAGTCTGCTGACCGCGTGTGGGCCGGCAGCCTTTGCCATTACTCGCAGTCTCACTTTTCCGAAGGCACCGGACACAAAAACTTTCCAGGAATTGACGGATTTAGTAAAAGAGCACTGTGACCCTAAGCCACCTCTGATCCTGCGAAGGTACCGGTTTTACTCAGAATTCCGAGACACTGGAGAGGCAGTTACTAACTTTTTAACAAGATTAAGGCGATTAGCCAAGGCTTGCGAATTTGGCCTGACGCTAAATGAGATGCTCCGAGACCGTTTGGTATGTGTAATAAATAATTTAGCAACACAAACGTCGGTTAGCAGAGGCCGAGCTGGATTGCAAACAAGCATTGCAGCTGGCTTTGTCCTTACAAAGAGAACAAAGAAAAGTACAGGTCAGGAACAGGCCCTTCGGCCCTCCAAGCCTGTGCTGACCATGCTGCCCGTCTAAACTAAAATCTTCTACATTCCTGGGTCCGTATCCCTCTATTTCCATCCTATTCATGTATTTGTTAAGATGCCCCTTAAATGTCACTATCGTCCCTGCTTCCACCACCTCCTCCGGCAGCGAGTTCCAGGCACCCACTACACTCTGTGTAAAAAAAAACTTACCTCTTGCATCTCCTCTGAACCTTGCCCCTCGCACCTTAAACCTATGCCCCCTAGTAATTGACCCCTCTACCCTGGGGAAAAGCCTCTGACTATCCACCCTGTCTCTGCCCCTCATAATTTTCTTGACCTCGATCAGTTCGCCCCTCAACCTCCGTTGTTCCAGTGAGAACAAACCCAGTTTATTCAACCGCTCCTCATAGCTAAAGCCCTCCATACCAGGAAACATCCTGGTAAATCCCTTTTGCACCCTCTCTAAAGCCTCCACATCCTTCTGGTAGTGTGGTGGTCAGAATTGAACACTATACTCCAAGTGTGGCCTAACTAAGGTTCTATACAGCTGCAATATGACTTGCCAATTCTTATACTCAATGCCCCGGCCAATGAAGGCAAGCATGCCGTATGCCTTCTTGACTACCTTCTCCACCTGTGCTGCCACTTTCAGAGACTTGTGGACCTGTACACTTAGATCTCTCTGACTTTCAATAGTCTTGAGGGTTCTACCATTCACTGTATATTCCCTACCTGCATTAGACCTTCCAAAATGCATTACCTCACATTTGTCCGGATTAAACTCCATCTGCCATCTCTCCGCCCAAGTCTCCAAACGATCTAAATCCTGCTGTATCCTCTGACAGTCCTCATCGCTATCCGCAATTCCACCAACCTTGATGTCGTCTGCAAACTTACTAATCAAGTAACTTAGAAAAAGCAGCAAGCAGAGCACATGAGTTACAGGGTACTCCGATGGACATAGACGCCCGTACCAGTGAAACTGAGTTACGGGACTATCGCTAGAGGATAGGCAACTGTATATCCACCCTCAGGAATGATGCAGATACTAAGTTAACCAGGCCCACTCACAGAAGCCCTCCCAAGCAAGGGAAAAGTAGGCCCAGACAGACGGCAGCCCCTGCAGCCTTTTGCCCGGCAAAATATTGTAGTTGTTGCCAGAGATCGGAGCCAGAGAGGAGAAATTGAAGCCCAAAACCATCATCTTGGAGAAGGTCACGTAGGCTGGGGGACAGGAGACATTGCATGTAGATCCAGAGGCAGTCCCAAAATTCTACAAGGCCCAACCAGTACCCTTCGCATTAAGGCAGAAAGTTGATATGGAATTGAGATACCCTCAATTACAACTCCAGAGAGATGATTGGTAATACAAAGGCTTAATTAGCAGAGAACCAGACAGCTACCAAGAAGTGTGCTCACTGCACACGGCCCACTGAACATTACCTTATATATGGCTCCCTGGGGGGGTGGAGTCCCCTAGGGTTCCAAACCCGGTCTTAAAGGGATCATTACATTAAAGGTGCAGTAATCATTCATCACATTCACCCGCTGTTTTAAAAGAAAACACAGAGTCCGCCGGGGGTGAAGTGGAATTACATGTCCAGTCTGATTGTCCGTGTTGACCTTCTCCGCTCCGGTGGCGGTGCTTAGGATACGGTCATCCTCGGTGGAGGTATATCCGGGAGCACCGTGGTCTGAGCCTTTTCCCGTGTTGGATCGGGGGGGGGGGGTTATCCGGGGTGACTAGGGTGATTGGTGCCGGCGCCTGCTGGGGGGAGGGGGGCGCTAGAGGGGGGGGCGCTGTTGGGGTTGACAGCCGGTGCGGTGAGGGGAGCGTCGGTAGAAGGGGGGGGCGTCGATGGGAGAGCCAGCGGGTGCCAGGTCTCGCAGGGAAACTGTCTTGCCTTCCGTTGAGGTGCTTGACGTAGGCATATTGGGGATTCGCATGGAGCAGCTGGACCCTCTCGACTAGAGGGTCCATCTTATGGCTCCTCGCGTGCCTCCGCAGTAGAACTGGTCCCGGAGTCGTCAGCCAATGTGGAAACGAGACCCCAGAAGTGGACTTCCTGGGGAAGACAAACAAGCGATTGTGGGGGGTCTCGTTCGTGACCGTGCAGAGGAGCGACCTAATGGAGTGTAGGGCATCGGGTAGGACCTCCTGTCAGCGGGCGATTGGGAGACTTCTTGACCGTAGGGCTAGAAGGACAGCCTTCCAAACTGTCGCGTTCTCCCTCTCCACTTGCCCATTTCCCCGCAGGTTATAGCTCGTCGTCCTGCTCGAGGCGATGCCCTTGTTGAGCAGATACTGACGCAGCTTATCGCTCGTGAACGATGTACCCCGGTCGCTGTGGATATAGGCGGGGAGACCAAACAGGGTGAAGATGTTGTGCAGTGCCTTGATTACGGTGGCCGAGGTCATATCGGGGCAGGGGACAGCGAATGGGAAGCGGGAGAATTCGTCCATGATGTTGAGGAAATAGATGTTGCGGTTGGTGGACGGGTGGGGCTCTTTGAGGTCCACACTTGGTCGCTTGGTCGCTCAAAGGGCCCAGAGGCTTTCACCAGGCGAGCCTTGTCTGGTTGGTAGAAGTGTGGTTTGCACTCCGCACAGATCTGGCAAGCCTTGGTCATGGTGGAGTAAGGTAGATTGCAGGAGTTGATGAAATGAGCGAGCCGGGTGACCCCCCGGGTGACAGAGATCATTGTGGATGGCCCGCAGACGGTCTTTCAGCGGGTTGGCGTACATGTTTAGGGGTTGGATTATGAGGAGAGGTTGAGTAGACTGGGACTGTACTCATTGGAATTTAGAAGGATGAGGGGGAATCTTATAGAAACATATAAAATTATGAAGGGAATAGATAGGATAGATGCGGGCAGGTTGTTTCCACTGGCGGGTGAAAGCCGAACTAGGGGGCATAGCCTCAAAATAAGGGGAAGTAGATTTAGGACTGAGTTTAGGAGGAACGTCTTCACCCAAAGGGTTGTGAATCTATGGAATTCCTTGCCCAGTGAAGCAGTTGAGGCTCCTTCATTAAATGTTTTTAAGGTAAAGATAGATAGTTTTTTGAAGAATTAAGGGTTATGGTGTTTGGGCGGGAAAGTGGAGCTGAGTCCACAAAAGATCAGCCATGATCTAATTGAATGGTGGAGCAGACTCGAGGGGCCAGATGGCCTACTCCTACTCCTAGTTCTTATGTTCTTATGTCGTGGGACAGGGAATCTGGGGTCTCATTGAGCTTCCCCAGACGATATGTAATATGACGATAGGTGGTGAGTTCAATCCTCCACCTCAAAATTTTTATTTTTATTTTGCCCCGTTGTGCGTTTTCAAACATGAAGGCTTCCGACCGTTGGTCGGTGACGAGGGCGAACCTTCTACCGGCTAGGTAGTGCCTCCAGTGCCGCACGGCCTCCACAATGGCTTGTGCCTCCTTTTCGACTGCAGAGTGCCGAATTTCCGAGGCGGTGAGGGTTCGGGAGAAAAATGCTCCTGGCCTGCCTGCCTGGTTGAGGGTAGCAGCCAGGGCGACGTCTGATGCATCTCCTTCTACCTGGAAGGGGATGGTTTCGTCCACCGCGTGCATGGCTGCCTTGATGATATCAGCCTTAATACGACTGAAGGCCGACCGGGCCACAGCCATCAGAGGAAAAACCGTGGTCTTAATGAGTGTTCGGGCTTTGTCCGCATATCTGGGAACCCACTGGGCGTAATAGGAGAAAAGCCCCAAGCACCGTTTGAGTGCCTTGAGGCTACGGGGGAGGGGAAGTTCCTTTAGGGGGCACATGCATAGCACATAGAACATAGAACAGTACAGCACAGAACAGGCCCTTCGGCCCTCAATGTTGTGCCGAGCCATGATCACCCTACTCAAACCCACGTATCCACCCTATACCCGTAACCCAACAACCCCCCCTTAACCTTACTTTTATTAGGACACTACGGGCAATTTAGCATGGCCAATCCACCTAACCCGCACATCTTTGGACTGTGGGAGGAAACCGGAGCACCCGGAGGAAACCCACGCACACAGGGGGAGGACGTGCAGACTCCACACAGACAGTGACCCAGCCGGGAATCGAACCTGGGACCCTGGAGCTGTGAAGCATTTATGCTAACCACCATGCTACCCTGCTGCCCTCGATGCAGTTGGGGTCTGGGCCTAGGACCCTGTTTTCCACGACGTAACCGAGGATGGCGAGCCGGGTTGTGTGGAAACCGCATTTCTCTTTGTAGGTCAGATTGAGGGCCCGGGTAGTCTGGAGGAACTTTTTCAGGTTTGCGTTGTGGTCCTGCTGGTCATGGCCGCAGATGGTGACCTTGTCCAAGTACGGGTAAGTAGCCCATAAGCCGTTCTGGTCCACCATTTAGAACATAGAACATTACAATGCAGTACAGGCCCTTCGGCCCTCGATGTTGCGCCGACCTGTGAAACCCCTCTAAAGCCCATCTACACTATTCCCTTATCGTCCATATGCCTATCCAATGACCATTTGAATGCGTTTAGTGTTGGCGAGTCCACTACTGTTGCAGGCAGGGCATTCCACGCCCTTACTACTCTCTGAGTAAACAATCTACCTCTGACATCTGTCCCATATCTATCTCCCCTCAATTTAAAGCTATGTCCCCTCGTGCTGGACATCATCATCCGAGGAAAAAGGCACTCAATGTCCACCCTATCTAATCCTCTGATCATCTTGTATGCCTCAATTAAGTCACCTCTTAACCTTCTTCTCTCTAACGAAAACAGCCTCAAGTCCTTCAGCCTTTCCTCTTAAGATCTTCCCTCCATACCAGGCAACATCCTTGTAAATCTCCTCTGTACCCTTTCCAATGCTTCCACATCCTTCCTGTAATGCGGCGACCAGAACTGCAGGCAATACTCCAAATGCGGCCGCACCAGAGTTTTGTATAACTACAACATGACCTCAGGGCTCTGAAACTCAATTCCTCGCCTTCTTAACAACCCTCTCAACCTGGGTGGCAACTTTCAGGGATCTATGTACATGGACACTGAGATATCTCTGCTCATCCACAGTACCAAGAATCTTATCATTAGCCCAGTACTGTCTTCCTGTTATTCCTTCCAAAATGAATCACCTCACACTTTTCTGCATTAAACTCCATTTGCCACCTGTCAGCCCAGCTCTGCAGCTTATCTATGTCCCTCTGTAACTTGTAACATCCTTCTGCAGTGTCCACAACTCCACCGACTTTAGTGTCATCTGCAAATTTACTCACCCATCCTTCTACGCCCTCCTCCAGGTCATTTATAAAAATGACAAACAGCAGTGGCCCCAAAACAGATCCTTGTGGTACACCACTAGTAACTGAACTCCAGGCTGAACATTTCCCACCAATCACCATCCTTTGTCTTCTTCCAGCTGGCCAATTTCTGATCCAAACTGCTAAATCACCCTGAATCCCCAGCCTCCGTATTTTCTGTAATAGCCTACTGTGGGAAACTTATCAAATGCTTTACTGAAATCCCTATACACCACATCAACTGCTTTGCCCTCATCCATCTGTTTGGTCACCTTCTCGAAGAACTCAGTAAGGTTTGTGAGGCACGACCTACCCTTCACAAAACCATGTTGACTATCTCTAATCAAATTAGTCCTTTCCAGATGATTATACATCCTATCTCTTATAAACCTTTCCAAGACTTTGCCCACAACAGAAGTAAGGCTCACTGGTCTATAGTTACCGGAGTTATCTCTACTCCCCTTCTTCAACAAGGAGACAACATTTGCTATCCTCCAGTCTTCTGGCACTATGCCTGAAGACAAAGATGACTTAAAGATCAAAGCCAAAGCCTCCGCAATCCGAGCCTTTGGCTTTGATCTTTAAGCCATCTTTGTCTTCAGGAATAGTGCCATAAGACTGGAGGATAGCAAATGTTGTTCCCTTGTTCAAGAAGGGGAGTAGAGATAACCCGGTAACTATAGACCAGTGAGCCTTACTTCTGTTGTCCATTGCCCTTTGAAAAACGGAGACCTCACTTGTGACGCCAAAAGGGACCCGGAGGAAGTGAAAAAGCCGACCGGCTGCTTCGAAGGCTGTGTAGAGGCAGTCCTCCGGGCGGATAGGGAGCTGATGGTAGGCGGATTTTAGGTCAACCGTGGAGAATACCCGGTACTGGGCGATCTGGTTCACCATTTCTGCTATGCGGGGAAGGGGGTACGCATCGAGTTGCATAAAACGGTTTATGGTCTGACTATCGTCCACCACCATCTGTTACTTTTCCCTAGACCGGACTACCAATACTTGTGCTCTCCAGGGGCTGTTGCTAGCCTCTATGACCCCTTCTTTCAGCAACCGCTGAACCTCTGACTTGATAAAAGTCATATCTTGGGCACTGTATCGCCGACTCCTGGTGGCGATGGGGTTACAGTCGGGGGTGAGGTTTGCGAAGAGGGTGGGGTGGAGCAACTTTAAGTGTTGCCAGGCTACATACCATGAGTGGGGGCAGGGATCCGCCGAACTTCAGTGTCAGGTTTTGGTGGCTACACAAAGTGCAGACCGAGCAGCAGGGGGGGGGGGGGGGGCGCAGAGGTGAGGGAGGATAGAAAGTTTGAAACGGGCGTATTCGGCGCCCTGGATTGAGAGATCCGCAATACTACCCCGTGATTTCGACCGAGTGGGACCCGGACGCGAGGGCGATAGTTTGGGAGGCGGGATAGGTTCGCATGGAGCAGCACCTTATCGTTTCTGGGTGAATAAATCTCTCTGTGCTCCCGGAGTCGGAGAGGCAGGGGGTGTTGCACCCGTTGATTTGGACCTGCATCATGGAGTTCCGTAGGTGTTTCGGCCGTGATTGATTGAGTGTGATCGCTCCCAGTTGCGGTTAGTCAGAGTCCTCAGCTGAGTCGGACTCACAAAATGGCCGCCCAGTCACAAAATGGCCACGTCAGTTGCACGTGTCGGATTTTGAAGATGGCCACCGCTAAGATGGCCACCCCCATGACTCGCACGAGGCCGATGACGAGTCAGAAGGGGGCGTGTCCGGAAGGCGCGCAGCCATGTTGCGGGGCCTTTGGGCCTGGGAGCTCAATTTGTGGGCCCGATGAGACTTTTGTTTCTGAACCTTGGGCCCAGCTAGGCAGACCTTTGCGAAATGCCCCTTCTTTCCGCAGTCGTTGCAGATAGCGGAGCGGGCTGGGCAATGCTGATATGGGTGCTGGCCTTGCCCACAGAAATAACACGGTGTGCCCCCGGTGTGAGCGGGTTGCCACGCAGCGCAGGCCTGTAGCATGGCCGAGTCTGGAGGGGACCGAGAGGGGCTCGCAAGGTCCGCGGAGTACGTGCGGAGATTATGGTGGGCCACTTCCAGAGAGGAGGCGAGCGTTACCGTGCCTTGGAGGTCTTTTGCTCCGTCTTCGAGGAATCGCTGCCTGATGTATGTGGATCGTATGCTGGACACGAAAGCATCTCGGATGTGCAAGTTCATAAGGACGTGGTGAGTCTTTCCACATACTCGTCTAACATTTCCCCGGAGCGCTGTCGGCAGGTCGAGAGCATATGCCGGGCGTGTATCGCGTTTACTGGCTTAACAAAGCGCTTCCGCAGGATTTCGACCGACGTCTTGTACGTGGTGGCCTTTTCGATCGCGGAGGAGAGTCTGTGGCCCACCCGGGCATGTAGTAAGCTCAGTTTGCGAGGTCCGTCGACTGGAGTTTCTGCGGAGTTCAGTGTGTTGGGTGCTCTGGATCCGTGGAACACATACAGGCTCCAACACTTAAAATAGTACAACACTATTTTATTATACTATAAACTGTTGAACATACTCTTAATGTGGGTTAACACAATGTTAGATTAAACTAAAGACCTGTGCCTATCCTAACCAGTCTATTCACTCAGCACATGGTGAGGATCTGTGCTGTAAGATCTGTACTTCTGAGAGGCTGATCCCGAATGAGCGGTAAAACTGATGCCCTCTGTCTTTATAGTGAGTGTGCTCTAACTGGTGATTGGCTGTGGTGTTGTGCATGTTGATTGGTCCTACTGTATGTTCATCAGTGTGTGTGTCTGCACTATGATACACTGGTGTATATTATGACATTCAGGTAGGCCTCAAAACACTTAGTATTTAAAAAGTATTTAAACATTTCTGCGGCCTACGGTGACCGAGTGTCCAAATTGAGCTTCTCCGGTTTTCGACCGCTGTCCATCTCGAGGTAATCTGCTAATTAAATTGAGATACCCTCAATTACAACTCCAGAGAGATGATTAGTAATACAAAGGCTTTAATTAGCAGAGAACCAGACAGCTACCGAGAAGTGTGCTCACTGCACACGGCCCACTGAACATTACCTTATATATGGCTCCTTGGGGGGGTGGAGCCGGAGGCGGAGTCCCCCAGGGTTCCAAACCCGGTCTTAAAGGGATCATTACATTAAAGGTGCAGCAATCATTCATCACAGGAAATAAAACAATTGGAGCGCGAGGGAATAATAAAACCGGTCCAGTTTGCAGAATGGGCGGCACCCATGGTGCCTATCCTTAAGCCAGACGGCTCGGTCCGCCTTTGTGGAGATTTCAAATAAATGATTAATCGCTACTCAAAACTGGACAAATACCCAATTCCCCGGATTGAGGATTTGTACGCAAAGCTGGCTGGAGGACTCCTATTCACAAAGCTGGATATGAGCCACGCATATCTGAAGCTGGACGAAGAGTCCCAAAATTCTGAACGATAAACACCCTGAAGGGCCTTTTCCAGTATACAAGATTACCCTTTGGGGTATGTTCAGCTTGATTGCAATTGTACAGGCATAGAAGAGAGGCAGGGCTTGTAGTCCATTTGGCACTGGGTCAGCCTTATGCAAGATGAAGTAACGGACAAAGTAAAAGACAATATTCCAGAGGACAATGGAAAATATATTGCAAGGACTACTACAGGTTACCATTTACCTGGACGACATCCTCATTACAGGAAAAACAATTCACACCTCATTAACCTGGGATTACCCCCTATCTCTGGATCTGTAACGATTTGATTACCCGCAAATGCTCGCATTCCAAGCATTGTCCAGCATCTCTGACCTTGTCTATATAAATGTTTCTGGAACATACCTCTCCATTCACCTGAGGAAGGAGCAGTGCTCCGAAAGCTCGTGTTTGAAACAAACCTGTTGGACTTTAACCTGGTGTTGTAAGGCTTCTTACTGTGCCCAGGAAAAACAAAGGCAGAGCACCAGCAAAACCAGGAGGAAGTCCTTTGGAGGTTTTCAGCAGCAGGCTTGTGCCTAAAGAGGGAGAAACGTGTTTTCCTAGCACCTCAACTAACCTATCTGGGATACAAGGTTGACAAATCAGGGCTACACCATTTGGAGGATTGGGTGAGGGCAATTAAAGATGCCACGGCCCCCACCACAATCCAGGAGTTAAGGTCGTTTTTAGGATTGGTGACATATTATGGAAAGTTCATACAGAACAGAGCTTCCATCTTGGACCCCTTACACCAATTACTAAAAAGGGGCAAGCCTGGGAGTGGTCCGCCCGCCAAGACAGGGCTTTCAAGAAGATCAAAGAACAGCTTTCCTCAGAGAACGTCCCCAGGAAAGAGTTGGTGCTCACGTGCGACGCGTCTCCGTATGGCATTGGTGCAGTTTTGGCACACAGAGGGCAAAACGGACAGGAACGACCTATAGTATTTGCTTCCAGGACGCTGGCAGCAGCAGAATGAAAGTACTCCCAAATCGAAAAGGAAGGAATGGCTGTGATCTTCGCGGTGAAGAAATTTCACCAGTACTTATACGGGCGGGAATTCACTATAATTACAGACCACAAGCCACTGCTGGGCCACCAATAGCTTCAGACTGGATCCAACGCTGGGCCCTAATACGGTGTAACAGTATCAATTAGAGCATTGGCCAGGAACCCGGGTGGCAAACGCCGATGCACTAAGCAGGTTGCCATTACCGGACAGCCAGCCATTAGTACCCAAAATAGAGGAAACGGTAATGACATTACATTTCCTGGACACCCTTTCAGTGGCCACACAAAACATTCGTTTATGGACCCAAAGGGACCTGGTTTTATCAAAAATAAAATACATGGTGCTAACTGGGGAGATGGAAAGACCAGTCCAGGTGGAATTCCACCCGTGCTGGAGCAGAAGAGAGCAGATCACTGTAGTGATCTCTGTATGTGCATGTACACAAGGGGTTCATGTGTAATCAGCAGCACCACATGATCACTAGAGGGCCGGACCAACAGGGGTATAAAAAGCAGCCACATTGTGTCTCCCTCAGTCACTCTCTATCTCGGGTGCACTGTGACCAAGACAATATCAGAATAGTTCAGATGGCTAGCGGAGTCACATATAGTTATTGTCATTAGATCTTGTTCACCTTGTTGCACGTTTTGCTATGGGCGTAAAACGCGTTTATTGGGGTGTATTAACTTCCAAGTGCTTAACACCACTAGGCTCTGTTCTATGTATTTATTCAGCTCAGGAGTCGCCAGGTGCCGTATAGACACCGTCACGAGTATTCCAAGGTCAAGTTCAAAGTAATAAAGACGATACACCGATTAGTAAGGTCCAAACGATAATATTTATTATACAGTTATAATAAATACTCATGCACACACTAAGAGACTAAGCTATGACTAAACTAAAGTAATCAGAATACTTATCTAACAGGAACAGGCAAGGTCAGGGAGCGAGGCCTTCGTCCTGGTCTTGGGCTGCAACCTTCAGCAAGCGTTCTGGTCACTGGGGGTTCTAGCGGCTTAGTTCGCGTAGCGAGCGTCGTACTGGCACTTACGGTTCAGCGGCTGGTGCTCAACGGCTGGAGTCAGGATGTAGCTTCAAGGTCTTGGTCAGGGCCGGAGCACGGAACAACAGACCGGACAACACGAGGTCCCTGTCTTTTATAGGGATCCCAATGTCCTTCCCTCTTCTTGGGCGGGCTTTAACCTTTGGTTATCTATTGGGTCAATTCCTCATCGATACTGTTTGAATTCCCCAATGCGAGGGGGTCTCCGTGATGGGGGGGGGCGTTTCTTATGCCCTTTTGTTTGGAGGTTTCTGGTGCCTCGATGTCTGGGCCTTGGTTCAAATGTGTCCATTCAGAGTCAAATGTTTCTATTGTGTGGGTGTTCAGGTCTGATTGCCTCATTAGTATGCAAAGCGTTTTGCCATTTGCACCTAACTAAGGTCTTCTCACCTGAGCCCAAACTGGTTTCTGCTACTTGCAGAATGCAAAATGCTGTCTTTGCAGACTGCTGTTTTGGCTAAACTGCCTTTTTCCCTGCAGTCTTAGCGCTTGGCTTACTTTGTAGCTCAGCGTCCATTTTAGGTGGCTACATTCCCTCCTTGTGATCCTCACAATCCAAATATTGTGAAGGATCACCTATGTACGTCGCCTTGAGTGCATCTGGGTTGCCTTCTTTGTGTCCCCTGACCTCTTGCCAGTTCCTGGGCTACTCTATCTTAAACTATGGGAAGAAATTTTTTTTACCTTACATCTCTACTTGGCGCTATGTCAAAGGGGACATGCATTACCAAACTGGGAACCTCTACCTATCACAATTATCCTTAACTTAACTTAAACATTTCCTCACACTCTAAAACCTTAACCATTCACACCACAACATCACACTTCCTAACTCGGCAGTCGAGTATAGGACAATATAATACAGGGTCGAATTTTTTATTCATTACACAGTGCTTTATTCATCATGGGGCAAAGGGGATTGATGAAATCGGAAAATAGGAGATCGAACTCCATAGACGGAAGGGCAGGAACGGGAGGCTCTCCTCTTCCACTTCCTCAACCTGAGGGTCTGTACAAGTATGGCGAGGATCGCAATCACCAGTAGTGATTCGATTACGTATGACATGGAGTACCATGTCATAAATTTTGTGCACCAGGTCTGAACCTCACTGATCAGAGCTGAGCACTGGGGAGTTGCTGTAAGGGAAACATTTACTGTGGGGGTTGTGGGGGAAACGTGTCTTGCTTCCACACATACAAATATCACATTTAAAAGCAATAGGTGAGCTTCCATCATCTTCAACTTGTTCTTCCTTCTTTCTTCCTCCTGTATGGACAATCCTTGCTTCGATCCCTGTCTCATCCTACGAAAGCTATGGGATCAAGCACAGTATCTGTCAATACACAGTTTAAGATCTTTACCTGTTAGTGCATCTGTCTTTATATTCCAATTGACCCTTTAAAAATGACTGGCCAAGTCACACCCTGTGACTCCCCTCATTTTTTTTTTTTCAAAAGCGAATTTGCAGACCAGAATACACCTAACAATCCTTCTCCTGCGAGCCGTCTCGCAGGCTTTGCTAGTTTACCATCCGAATGTTCCTGGATGTAAATAGCATGTGGGATGGCGGCCGAAGGGCTGCCTAACGAAAAATGAAAACAACTTGGAAATGAAAGGTCGAATGGGTTGCGTATGGGCCGCTACGGGTACGAGTTGGATGGGATCCCCGGGTAGGGCGTGCTGTGCCATACCCGAGCTTGGCTGACCAAGGTTGGTTCTCAGACAGGGCGGGTCCTCAGTGCCGTTTGTCCACTGCCTGAGTAACCTGGATTAAACGGGTACGAATGTGTTAACCGTGACTTGCAGCCTCTATTCGCCGAATAGAGGGGCACCTAAAAACAATGGAGCCAAGATGCTCCTTTTGGGAAATGAGCTGGGCTTCAGACATTTCAGACGATAAGGTGAGCTGCTCACCATAGAAGTTCTCAGAGGTTTCGGCAGAGAAACTAAAGTGCGTGTAAGGTGGTTACAAGCCTTACAACTTTGAAAAGATCTCCAATCAAACTGGTTTTCTGGAACCGAAGTTCTCAAAGGTATCGGCGAACAAACTAACGTGTATGTGAGGTGGTCACAATCTTTTCAGCTGAAAAGAAGATGTCCATCCTCCAACTGAACCATTTACATTCCTGAAAGACAAACAAACATAAAACGATAGACAAACATACGTGCAGGTTCCATCAGAAAGGACATCGCTTCCCTCAAGCGATTCCTATTTTACATCATCTGGACACCTCACTTTGACTCTGCCTCTGTGAACAGGGTCACAAAGGGGTTGCCGTATCGGGATTCAGACACCGTGTCGTCCTGCTCTCCCGGATCCCACACCCTTGTGTGGATCAGGCATGATATTTTCGAATTGTGTGACCGGGGGTCACTTTCGTCATTGCGGACAAGTCTGTATGAGTTGTCCCTGTGCCATAGTGTTGTGTCAAGTGTGTTGTCGGGGTAGTCGGGGTCGGGTGGTGGTTCTGGGTTTTTAAGGTAAGTGACTTCCATGGGGTCACTGGAGTCGGGGTCGTAGTTGGTGCAGTGTGGGCTGTATGGCTGTGTGCTGTCGCTGTCCTCAGAGTCAGTGTCTGTCCTGCTGTCTCTGCTGTGGCAGCTTGTGGGCGTTTCGGGGCGTGGTCTGTTGTGGTCGGTGGGCGGAGTCGTGGGCGAGTCCGATGATGAACTGGTCTGTGAGGGGGATGGTGGAAAGGTGTCTCTGGTGGGTAGGGTGAAGTGTTCTGCTGCGTCTAGCAGGACATGGTGAGCATGGTTAGACTGTGTTCCATATGCTTTAAGCTGGTTGATATGGAACCACGCGGTCTTCCCATTAGGATATTTTATCCTGTAAACTGAGGGGCTAATTTTATCCGAAATTGAGTATGGGCCGGAATATTTTGGAGCCAAAAAACTGCTGGGGTTGTAAACAGATAACATTACCTGTTGCCCAACCTGGAATTCTGTGGGGTGTACGGTCTTATTGAAACAAGCTGTGCGTTGTTGACGGCGTTTTCCTAGCTGAACTGCGGCTGCAATCTGTGCAGACCTCACAGTCTCAACCAAGTCTTTAACCGTCTTTTCGTGTGTGAGGGCCGTCACTTCGGGGCTGGTCATGTCCAGTCCTAAAAGGAATTCTGTACCTTTCATAGGGCGTCCGGTCATGAGTGTGTGTGGTGTGTAGCCTGTGGAAGTGGAAACAGTGTTCCTTATGAACATGAGTGCAAATGGGAGCACTGAATCCCATGTGGAGTTGTTCTCCTGTACCATTTTTCTAAGCGTAGTTTTTAGGGTCCGATTCATGCGCTCCACAATCCCGCTGGACTGTGGATGATACGCAATGTGGAAATTTTGTTTTATGCCGAATATTGTCAGGACGTTCCTCATGACCCGTCCTGTGAAGTGAGATCCCTGGTCCGAAACAATACTTCGGGGTAAACCCCATCTCGTGAAGATGTGGTGGGTCAGGATCTTTGCAGCTGTCTTAGCTGTATTTGTTCTAGAGGGGAATGCCTCTACCCATTTGGTGAAGGTGTCGATGACCACCAGAACGTATTTATAGCCATTCCTACAAGGGGGCAATGGTCCTATAAAATCGATCTGGAGGTTTGTCCAGGGGCCGTTAACTGGGCGAGTATGCCGAAGTTGTGCCTTTTTAGAATACCTCTCCGGGTTATTCTGAGCACAAATAAGGCAATTCTCAATATAATGCGTTACATCAGTCCTGAGATTAGGCCACCAACAGAGCTGTCTGAGGTGCCTCGTTGTTGCATCAATTCCCTGATGCCCGTGGTTATCATGGAATAAAGCAATCATTGCATTCCTGTCCTGCTGCGGGACCACATAAAGTTGTTCCTTTATGATCACACCCTCATGTGTGGTCAGTGCGTGTTTAAATCTCTCGTACTCTGGCACAAAGTTGCCTTTGAAAACCTCCCTGAGGTCCTTATCCTGCTTCTGTGCTGCTACAAGATCTTTAATATCTGTCTGTGAGATGTGGACTGCGCTCACAGGGGCGCTAGCTGGTGCGCTAGCTGGGGGGGTCCATAAGTGTCCTCGCCTGGAACCTGCCTTAGCCAGTGCGTCGGCTTTTACATTCCCAGGGGGGGATGACCTATGGTGACTTCTTACCTTTATTATTCCGAAGGTCCTGTCCTTCGCTTTTTCTAAAATATGCTGGAGTAGAGGGGCTGATGGAAGGGGTTTCCCGTCTGCGGAGACAAAACCTCGTGTCCGCCACAGGGGCAGAAAATCTGTTAAGCTGTTACAGACATATAAGCTGTCTGAATATATGTCTGCTGGGCTGGGGAAAGAATCGGGGTGGTCCACTATATAAGCTATGGCCGCGAGCTCTGCTGCCTGCGCGCCTAAGTGACCTGGTAGTTTTAGTGCAATTTCTTCGAGAGCGCGCCCCTGCGCGTCCTCTACATAGATGCCGCATCCTGTGATACGCTCACCATTTAAAACTGTGGATGAACCGTCCACGTAAATCCTCAGGGGTCCACACGTGTCTGTGGGTTGGGGACTTTGTTTTGGGTTCCCTATCTTCCTGGGGGGTGTTTTTGCGATAAAGGGTCCTGTGTTATGCAGGGGAGCTACAATTTCACAGTCATGGGGCTGTCCGGGGTATTGGAGGTTGTCTGCTAAATATGTGTGTGTGCGGGTCCGTTTTACTGTAATGTCCCGTCCTTGTAAAAGTAGTGTCCATCTAGCTGCCCTAATCTGGCTAACTGAACCGTCCTTCAGTCGACCGTCGAAGAGTAGCTGTGTGGGTGTGTGTTCGGTCAGAATAGTAATGGGGTTGAGTCCGGTAATGTATGAGAAGTATTGTACTGCCCAGAAGACAGCAAGGAGGTGCCTCTCACAGGCAGAGAATCCTTGTTCTACCGGGTCTAACAGTCGGGAGGCATAAGCCACTGGTCTTAGCTGCTCGTGCCGTTCCTGAAGCAACACGGCCGAGAGGGTCAGATCTGTGCTCGCTACCTCTATTGCATAGGGGGAAAGTTGGTCTGGGACTAGCAGCGCGGGTGCTGCGCTAAGGGCTCTTTTTAACTCCTCCACAGCCTCTGTATGCTGCGGAAGCCATTCCCAGGGGGCTCCTTTCTTAAGGAGGTCTGAGAGTGGGGCGGCTTTTGTCGCGAATCCGTCGATGTGGTTCCGACAATAGCCAACCAGTCCTAAAACGACCGGAGGGCCGAAACATTGTGGGGAAGGGGCAATTTGACAATCGAATCAATTCTTTTGAATTCGATCTCGCGTTTGCCGTGTGTGATGACTGTTCCCAAATACATCACTTTATTTTCCAAAATCTGGGCCTTTCTCGGGTTAACTTTACATCCAATTGAAGTCAACAGTTCCAGGAGTTCGGCCAGAAGCGTAATGTGCTCTGCCTTTGTGTCTGTCTGCAGTAGTAGGTCGTCTACGTACTGTACAAGACATTCGGGGCGGGAGAATTTCTCTAAACCACTTGCCAGCTGTCGGTGGAAAATGGAGGGGGAATTGTGGAATCCTTGTGGAAGGCATGTCCACGTATACTGCTGCGATTTGAAAGTGAAGGCAAATTTGTACTGGCACGCTTTTGCCAATGGTATTGACCAGAATCCGTTACTGATGTCCAATACCGTGAAGTATTTGGAGTTGAGTCCCTGCTTGAGCATGGTCTCGGGACTAGTAGCTACCGTTGGGGCTACTGCGGGGGTGACTTTGTTGAGTTCCCGATAATCGATGGTCAGACGCCATGATCCATCGGGCTTCCTCACTGGCCAAATAGGGGCATTATTGGTCGAGGCTACCGTTCTGAGCACACCTTGCTCCAATAAGCTTCCTATCACCTTTTCTATTTCCACCTCTGCTTCCAGGGGAAATCTATACTGTTTCTGTGGTCGGGGGTCCTGTCCGGTAACGTGAACTGGTCCAGTCATTCTGCCACAGTCATGACGGTGACTGGCAAATGCTGTCCTGTGTTTGTTCAGTAGGGCTTTTATTTGTCTGTCGGTGTGGAGTGTAGTCAGGTCAAATGAGTACTCTCCCACTGCGCTAATCCGATTAGCGTAGTCTCCTACTGTGAGGGTGGCTGGTGCTCTGTCTGATCTAGCCATTCGCCAGACACACTGGTTCACTGGGTCGAACGACAAGCTATGAGCGTTCATAAAATCTATCCCCAGGATGTGTTCTGCTGTCCGGGGAAGATTTACTAAAACTACGGGGTGTCTTGTGGAAATGTTCCCTAGCTGGATTGCTACGGGTGCCGTAATGTGTCCCTGCTGCGAGTGTCCTGTGAACCCGCTAAGGGTGATGGTGGAGGTGGTCGGCCACGTGTCTGCGTGTGCCGTGGTCGTAGAGTTAATGGTGGTGCGGGAGCCTCCTGTGTCCCACAGTAACTCTATGGGCTTCCCTTTTACTCTCGCTGTGACTACGGGTCTCCCTGATGGATCCCATAGTGTGTCACAGACCCAAGTGGGGGAGCCCGAACACCGTCAGTTCGTCTCGTCCACATTGGTGGGTCCTGACTGTACTGCTATATTGTGGATGGGTTTTGCCTTACTGCGGTTCAGAGTGCCTGTCTGCTGGCCTCTCTGAGATCGCTGGGGTGCATTGCATTCTTTTGCCCAATGCCCTAACTGTCCACAGTTATAGCATTCCTGTCCTTTCTGCTGCGGGCTGCTCTTCCCTTCATTTACCCATGCGGGTTTCTGGTGCTCTCTCACTGCCTGAATATCTGCTGCAGCCTGAGCCTCTTCTGGGGATTGAACCTTACTCTTTCCCTGAATGGATTGCTCCCAAGCGCGGGACAACCTTTTCAGGACCCATTTCTCATTATGGGCCTCTTCTGAGGGGTCATAACTGTTGCAAGCGCTCTGTCCTGCCTCTGTCGCGTGTGAGATTATGGTGCGCGTCCATTTGACCATATTTTCCCGGTTCAAATGCGCTCTATTTAAATCGCCGAAAACTGCGTTGAAATGAATCCACAGCCTTCCTGCGAATGCTGTGGGGTGTTCGGATCTTTTCTGCTGGCACTTATTAAGTCCTTCTACGGGGTCACCTCGATTATACCCTATGGCATCTAAAATGGAGGTGTGCATCTCCTCTAGGGTGCCTCCGGCAACGTTCTGTGGGTCGGGGAGGGCTGCTACCACGGACTGGTCTAAGCTCAGCACGGTGAGCTTAACCTGCTCTCTCTCATCCAGGCCGTACATGGTCGCCTGTTGCTTTACTTTAGCAAAGAACTGGTGGGGGTCTGCGGTGGGGAGGAACGGAGTGATCTTCTCACATGCGTCCCTGAGCTGGGTTACAGTTAAGGGGGTGGTGTAGGTTATATCTGGTGCGCCTTCTGTTGTAGCTTTTCTCTGCGTGGTTACGGGATTCATGGGTGCGGTTATGATCTGATCTGTAGGGGGTTGGGGTGCCTGCCTTTTCTGTTGCGCTGCTGGCGCACATGTTCCCTGAACATAACGCTGCGCTGTCTCACTTAATTCTTGCCAATCTGGGGCATTTTCTCCATCTAACTGGGTTCCAAAGGTGCTTTGAAACCCATTTTGCACCGAAAGCAGCGATTGCAGCTCTGCAATCTGTTTCCTGCATTTCGCGTGATCCACAGTACTTTGCCTTTGCTCTGTGGTTGCAGCATGGAGTGCTCTCAAAGCTGCTTTGAGATCAGAGCATTGCCTCTGCAAAGCCTCCACCTGCTTCTCTGATTCTTCTCTTATCAGGACGGCACGTTGCACGTCCTGATAAGCCTTTTCGTACTGGGTCTGGGAACTGCTGAGATGGGCTAGACAAGACTGACGTGCCCTCTTGGCATCATCCACCTCTCTACCTTTCTCTGCCAACTTCCCTCTTAGATCCAGATTTTCCTTCTCAATGTCCCTGACATCGACCTTACTCATTCGGTTCCTTTCTTCTAAATCTGCCCGGAGCGTCCTGACGACCTCCTCTGTGCCTCGCAATTGTGCCAAACAGGACACGATTGCCATCGGCTTACGTGCTTTACTAAGGTTCTTTTTGTGAATTTGAGAGAGGTTCTCCCACCAAGTATGTCCTATACTTCCGGGACCTGTCTCCTCATTCAAACAAAACTCTTTCCAAAGGGGCCATCCCTTTCCTTGCAGATATTTGCGGAGTTCCAGCTCCCACGTGGGACACTGACCTACTCTGCTACTGCTGCTGGTCGCTGCGACCACAAACCTTTCTGGATCCATCAGACGTTCCATTGCCTGCATGGCCATTTTCTCTGACTCTCTTTTAGTTAATTTGGAACAGGGGGTTGCTGGGGTTGTGTTTTAAGAAACGGGTACGGCTTACACTATGTTCCGTTCACAAAACTACCGAAAGTTTGTCGCAACAAAAATGCTTTCAGTTTTACCTTACAGACCTGTTAGTACGCATGCACTAAACACACTTCCGAATTACGCTTATTAGTTTGAACACCTTGAATACTCGTGATTTTCTGTACTTTCTTACTTTCTCTGTAATTTGGAGTTCTAATTCAAATTTCAGGGTCCTGGACGGAGTGGGGGTACCACTTGTAACCGTGTCCCGTCAGGGAGTCGCCACTAAATGTTGCACATTTTGCTATGGGCGTAAAACGCGTTTATTGGGGTGTATTAACTTCCAAGTGCTTAACACCACTAGGCTCTGTTCTATGTATTTATTCAGCTCAGGAGTCGCCAGGTGCCGTATAGACACCGTCACGAGTATTCCAAGGTCAAGTTCAAAGTAATAAAGGCGATACACCGATTAGTAAGGTCCAAACGATAATATTTATTATACAGTTATAATAAATACTCATGCACACACTAAGAGACTAAGCTATGACTAAACTAAAGTAATCAGAATACTTATCTAACAGGAACAGGCAAGGTCAGGGAGCGAGGCCTTCGTCCTGGTCTTGGGCTGCAACCTTCAGCAAGCGTTCTGGTCACTGGGGGTTCTAGCGGGCTTAGTTCGCGTAGCGAGCGTCGTACTGGCACTTACGGTTCGGCGGCTGGTGCTCAACGGCTGGAGTCAGGATGTAGCTTCAAGGTCTTGGTCAGGGCCGGAGCACGGAACAACAGACCGGACAACACGAGGTCCCTGTCTTTTATAGGGATCCCAATGTCCTTCCCTCTTCTTGGGCGGGCTTTAACCTTTGGTTATCTATTGGGTCAATTCCTCATCGATACTGTTTGAATTCCCCAATGCGAGGGGGTCTCCGTGATGGGGGGGGCGTTTCTTATGCCCTTTTGTTTGGAGGTTTCTGGTGCCTCGATGTCTGGGCCTTGGTTCAAATGTGTCCATTCAGAGTCAAATGTTTCTATTGTGTGGGTGTTCAGGTCTGATTGCCTCATTAGTATGCAAAGCGTTTTGCCATTTGCACCTAACTAAGGTCTTCTCACCTGAGCCCAAACTGGTTTCTGCTACTTGCAGAATGCAAAATGCTGTCTTTGCAGACTGCTGTTTTGGCTAAACTGCCTTTTTCCCTGCAGTCTTAGCGCTTGGCTTACTTTGTAGTTCAGCGTCCATTTTAGGTGGCTACAACCTTATCACTAGTATCAAAGTTAAAGTAAAGAACTCATGCAATTATTGTTATAGTTACTCAATAAACCTTTTGTTAGCACTTGTCGAGTTCGAGTCTTCTTCATCGAGATTCAGAAGACCTCACCATCAACCAAGGATTGAGTAGCACAAGTTGCCTACCGCACAGGTAACACAACATGGTACCAGGCGTGTTGGCTTTAAAAGAACTAGTTTGATAAGGTTACACAACAAGAAGAAAAAAAAAATTTGGATAGATATTCGACAACGGAAGGCATCGCAGCATTTGGACCTCTCGCGCAAGAAAACAAAAAACGGTAAGATGGACTCACTTCCAGCACCACAGCAACTCAGAACTTCTGGTAATCTCCAGTCTAATTGGAAAATATTCCTTCAACAATTCAATCTTTTTATGGAAATTAAGGACATGACCGCTGTGCTAGATTCTAAAAAAATTGCCTACCTCTTATCTGCGGAAGGGAAACGGGCCATTGATATTTCATTTACTTATGCGGAAGGGGAGGACAAGGACAAACTGGACATAATTATTTAAAAATTCGACAACCACTGCAAATCTGAGGTTACTGAGACATTTGAATGCTTTAAATTCGCAAACGCCTACAAAAACCAGGAGAATCGTTCAGCAGCTTTGTCACTGACTTGAAATGAAAATCGCTTATTGTCACAAGTAGGCTTCAATGAAGTTACTGTGAAAAGCCCCTAGTCGCCACATTCCGGCGCCTGTCCGGGGAGGCTGTTACGGGAATTGAACCGTGCTGCTGGCCTGCTTTAAAAGCCAGCGATTTAGCCCAGTGAGCTAAACCAGCCCCTCTTAAAGCTGATGGCCCAATCCTGCAATTATGAAAACCTCCGTGACTCCCTCACCAGGGACCAAATTGTCAGTGGCATCTCTGACGAGGGACTCGGAAAGTCCCTCCTGAAGCACAGAAACCTAACACTTTGAAATGGCCATTCAAAAATGCTCTGCTCCTGAAATTATTGAAGCACAGTATGAACAGTTTACTCACCGGGAACAAGGCCTCAACCACGAGGTTGGATCCGTCAAAACGCTGGCCCAGGCATCTAGAAGGCGTTCCTCCACCGGCAAACCCGCGCGCGCGACCCTGGAAGTGGTGCGCACACATAGAACATAGAACATAGAACGATACAGCGCAATACAGGCCCTTCGGCCCTCGATGTTGCACCGACATGGAAAAAATCTAAAGGCCATCTAACCTACACTATGCCCTTATCATCCATATGCTTATCCAATAAATTTTTAAATGCCCTCAATGTTGGCGAGTTCACTACTGTTGCAGGTAGGGCATTCCACGGCCTCACCACTCTTTGCGTAAAAAAACCCACCTCTGACCTCTGTCCTATATCTATTACCCCTCAATTTAAGGCTATGTCCCCTCGTGCTAGCCACCTCCATCCGCGGGAGAAGGCTCTCGCTGTCCACCCTATCTAACCCTCTGATCATTTTGTATGCCTCTATTAAGTCACCTCTTAACCTTCTTCTCTCTAACGAAAACAACCTCAAGTCCATCAGCCTTTCCTCATAAGATTTTCCCTCCATACCAGGCAACATCCTGGTAAATCTCCTCTGCACCCGTTCCAAAGCTTCCACGTCCTTCCTATAATGAGGCGACCAGAACTGTACGCAATACTCCAAATGCGGCCGTACTAGAGTTTTGTACAACTGCAACATGACCTCATGGCTCCGGAACTCAATCCCTCTACCAATAAAGGCCAACACACCATAGGCCTTCTTCACAACCCTATCAACCTGGGTGGCAACTTTCAGGGATCTATGTACATGGACACCGAGATCCCTCTGCTCATCCACACTACCAAGAATTTTACCATTAGCCAAATATTCTGCATTTCTGTTATTCTTTCCAAAGTGAATCACCTCACACTTCTCCACATTAAACTGCATTTGCCACCTCTCAGCCCAGCTCTGCAGCTTATCTATGTCCCTCTGTAACCTGCAACATCCTTCCGCACTGTCTACAACTCCACCGACTTTAGTGTCGTCTGCAAATTTACTCACCCATCCTTCTGCGCACTCCTCTACGTCATTTATAAAAATGACAAACAGCAACGGCCCCAGAACAGATCCTTGTGGTACGCCACTCGTAACTGAACTCCATTCTGAACATTTCCCAACAACTACCACTCTCTGTCTTCTTTCAACTAGCCAATTTCTGATCCACATCTCTAAATCACCCTCAATCCCCAGCCTCCGTATTTTCTGCAATAGACGACCGTGGGGAACCTTATCAAACGCTTTACTGAAATCCATATACACCACATCAACTGCTCTACCCTCGTCTACCTGTTCAGTCACCTTCTCAAAGAACTCGATAAGGTTTGTGAGGTATGACCTACCCTTCACAAAACCATGCTGACTGTCCCTAATCATATTATTCCTATCTAGATGATTATAAATTGTATCTTTTAGGGTGGGAAACACTCACAAAGTGTTTCGGGTTTAACTGTCACTTGCCAACAGCCTCTTCACAAACCACCTTCAACTTAGGCTGACCGCACTGCACGTATGCAAATTTCCCCAGAACAGCTGATCAGTAGCTCTGCTCTGCTGCCCTCTGCTGGATGATTGCCTTCACTCAAACTCCTCGGGTCTCCTTCGCAGATTCACCTTCAACTTAAGCTGACTGCACTGCACGTATGCAAATTTCCCCAGAACAGCTGATCAGTAGCTCTGCTCTGCTGCCCTCTGCTGGATGCACACTTCTCAAAAAGAAAGAAAACGGCAATATACACTTGCGCGCAGAAGACCCGGACCACGTCCACTTAAAATAAATATGCCCAAAAAAGCTACAAAACACAAATTGTTTTCCTCGAACAACAGAATGAAGCCCGAGTCTCCACCCACATTAAAGATTACCTCCGCAGCAGCCTGGAACAAGCAGTTTGCAACACCCAAAAGGGAGAGCACAGTGACAAATCCAGAGCAAAAGATTTGTTTATTGATGATTGCTACTCAGAAGATGAGTTCTTCATTGGACATAAGAGAGCACAATGACAAATCTGAAACAAAAAGGGATGATTTGGTCATTGGAGACTACTGCTCAGACATGGAAGAGTTATTCGGAGTTGATGATCATTGCATCAGCAACACGGTTTAAAAGCTCAACACAACTCTACTCATGGTAGATGAATCCAATGCAATCATGTCATGGCAGATCATCGATGCATTGGATGACAGCAATAACCAAGAAGAAGGCTGCGCCACGCAGAGAGCACAAATCGACTCCACAGAGGGAGTAATACAAGCCTCCACAGTGAGCTCGTTGACAGACTCCAGAATGGACGGAATTAAAGACAACTGTGCACGAGGAAGACTATGAAGGCCTATCCGCCTTATATGAGCAACCAGCAGCAGACTATGAAAGTCTACCCAGCTCATGTAACCAACAAGAAGACATTGAATGTCTACCCACTGCATACCGGGGAGAGTCCTCCTCGACAGACTATTCACGCCCCTCCGACACCACTGGTGAGGACATCGGACTCGGATCTGGACATCGTGGATGATGCTGCAGCTGTACCCCTGCCGCCGGAGGAAAAGGGCGAACCGCTCCTCAGGTGCTCACATCGGAAAAGACGGGCGCCAAGTCGCTATAGCCCATCGGAGGCCAAAGTGGACGATCCAGTCCCGGCGCAAAAACGAAGCAGGAGACCCATGAGTCACGAGGACTACGGGGGCGCCTCGGACTTTGGGGGGGGGGGGGGGGTGTAATGACTTGGGCCAGGCCTTTGAGATTGGCCAATTAGAATATGAGTTCCCTGATTAGTGGCCCAATCAGGGAACCCCTTTGTCGACAGCAGACTGAATGGACATGATTTTCAGCTGTTGGGTTTGTAAATAAAAGGAATTCTGGTGACGGGACTTCTGTCTCCGTGGACTTATTACAGTGATATTGCCTTTTTTACTTGCTTTCTCTATCTCCTGATTTATTTTCTGTCCCACATCCTGACTACTGTTAGGGGGCCTGTACATAGCTCCCATCAGGGTCTTTTTACCTTTGCGATTCCTCAACTCTACCCACAGAGATTCTATGCCTTCTGATCCTATATCGTTCCTTGCTATCGATTTAACTTCATATATTGTCATGAGTAGGCTTCAGTGAAGTTACTGTGAAAAGCATCTAGTCGCCACATTCCGGCGATTGCTCGGGGAGACTGGTACGGGAATTGAACCGTGATGCTGGCCTGCCTTGGTTTGATTTCAAAGCCAGCGATTTAGCCCAGTGTGCTAAACCAGCCCCTTACTAACAATGCAACCCTGCCCCCTTTGCACATCTGCCTGTCGTTTCGATTGGACACATATACTTGTATACTTAGATCCCAGCCCTGATCCCCTTGCAGCCACGTCTCTGTGATGCCCACAACATCATACCGGCCAATTTCAATGTGCGCAGCAAGCTCATTTACCTTGTTCCATATACTGCACACGTTAAGGTACAACACCCTCAATCCTGCATTGACAACGTGCCTTTTCACGCTTGTCACTTTTTTTTTGCTCTGCCTGAGGGTGATGTTGTTCTCTTATTTTTGTTCTCTACATCCCCTTCAGTTATGACACCTTCTAAACTAACATCCTGGTTCCCACCCACCCTGCCATACTAGGCAGGGTGGGTGGGAATCCTCTCGAGTGACACTAGCA